>NC_090760.1:13971601-14109101 GCF_036898095.1 Palaemon carinicauda
GGAAAGGTTCTTTGGTTCATGCCAAGCTAAAGGACACCATTCGACTATCACCAATTTGTTGATTAAATAAGGTTTGATGGTTATACTGTGTGGTACTTGAGGCAAATATAGGTTATCTACAGGTCTTGGCAGTACTTCAATGGAGCAGTAATGCCACATCTAAAGTTTTCCCCGCCATCATTTTTAATGTCAGATGTCATAACCCGGTGAGTAACAGTGATTCTTTTTATCAGCTCATACTATGTCTTAGCTGTTTTATAAGATTTTTTATCAGATATCACCTCTGTATAATCTATTTTAGATATGACCTTTGTATCAATTTTCTTTATAATCTATTTTAGATGTTACCTTTGTATCCAAATTTTCTTTTAAGATAATCTATTTTAGATATCACCTTTGTATCCAAATTTTCTTTAGTAATTTCTTTTAGATGTCATCTGTATCCAAATTTTCTTTTTAAGATAATTTATTTTAGCTATCACCTTCGCATCCAAATTTTTTTTAAAATAATTTCTTTTAGATGTCCTCTCTCTATCTAAATTTTCTTTTAAGATAATTTATTTTAGATATCTCTTTTATATCCAAATTTTCTGTATATGATTTCTTTTACATATCATCTCGGTATCCAAATTTTCCTTTTAAGATAATTTATTTTAGAGATATAACATTTATATCCAAATTCCCTTCAAATATTTTAGATATCACCTCTGTATCCCAAATTTCCTTATCACAGCCTTTAATCAGTTTTCCAGAACCTTGAACCTTGATTTCAAAAATCTAAACTTTTTTTTTTCTTTTTTTTTACAATATTATTAACAGATTGATAAACTCGGCCTTCGAGTCCTCTTCTCAAAATAAACGATGTAAGGAAATGCATCAAGAACCATTAGAGAAATTTAACAATGGTCTGCTTTTCTTATTCTTTAATCTTTAAACTTAACCAATTTTAAAAGCCAATACACGAAGGTTAAGTGATAATATCGAAGCATTCTTGACTTTCAAGGGTATTTGTGGCTTTGTAACCTGCTTAGCTTTAGATTTCTTCTTTAAAATTTATCTGCCAATAATGATTTTGTTTGAAGTCCTAATATTCCAGATTCACGACTTGTATTACTGATTTTGCTTTTATATTTGTTTGTCCAGTCAGGTTTGTTTGCTTTTACTCAAAGGTTTCACTTCCATCATGAAAGGTTTATTTGCTTTTACTCAAAGGTTTCACTTCCATCATGAAAGGTTTATTTGCTTTTACTCAAAGGTTTCACTTCCATCATGAAAGGTTTATTTGCTTTTACTCAAAGGTTTCACTTCCATCATGAAAGGTTTGTTTGCTTTTACTCAAAGGTTTCACTTCATCATGAAAGGTTTATTTGCTTTTACTCAAAAGGTTTCACTTCCATCGTGAAAGGTTTATTTGTTTTTACTCAAAGGTTTCACTTTTATCATGAAAGGTTTATTTGCTTTTACTCAAAGGTTTCACTTTTATCATGAAAGGTTTATTTGCTTTTACTCAAAGGTTTCACTTCCATCATGAAAGGTTTATTTGCTTTTACTCAAAGGTTTCACTTCCATCATGAAAGGTTTATTTGCTTTTACTCAAAGGTTTGTCATTCAGCTATATGGAACTTCGTCTTTAAGTCATAAGATCTATAGATTTATTCCTAAAAGGCCATGTCAGTTATGGTGTTGCTTTTTTCCAGAAAGTATTTAATAAATGCATACTCGAGAATTTTACCTTGGTATTGATAAGTTAATAGATAAGATAAACGATTTTGGAACAGATCGATGATAAAGGGAATTGAATAACTGAAAACTCTTTTCTGTACCTCAGTGGTGTTATTATTGTTATTACTTGCTAAGCTACAACCCATGTTGGAAAACCAGGATGCTATAAGCCCAGGGGCCCCAACAGGGAAAATAGGCCAGTGATAAAAGGAAACAAGGGAAAATAAAAAATTTCAAGAGCAGTAACAACATTGAAATAAATATTTCCTAATTAAACTATAAATACTTTAACAAAACAAGAGGAAGAGAAATTAGATAGAATAGTGTGCCCGAGTGTACCCTCAAGCAAGAGAACTCTAACACAAGATAGTGGAAGACCATGGTACAGAGGACATGACACTACCTAAGACTAGTGAACAATGGTTTGAATTTGGAGTGTCCTTCTCCTAGAAGAGCTGCTTACCATAGCTAAAGTGTCTCTTATATACCCTTACCAAGAGGAGAGTAGCCACTGAACAATTACAGTACAGTACTTAACCCCTTGGGTGAACAAGAATTGTTTGATAATCACAGTGTTGTCAGTTGTATGAGGACAGAGTAGAATATGTAAAGAATAGGCCAGACTACTCGGTGTATATCTAGGCAAAGGGAAAGAACCATAACCAAAGAGAAGAAACCAATGTAGTACTGTCTGGCCAGTCAAAGGACCCTATAACTCTAGCGGTAGTATCTCAACGGGCGGCTGGTTGACGTAATCATGACGTAATCACATAAAGATGTATCTCCAACATTTCTAAGAGAGAGAGAGAGAGAGAGAGAGAGAGAGAGAGAGAGAGAGGGGGGGGGTCATGTGCCCCTCTTTATTTCCAAGTGAATTTACTTGTAAACCAGCGAAAATTCCAGCCCGTAAGTAGAGAAAGCTTGTGGTTAACCTCTCCAAGCTGGTGTCCACTCTCCATACGAATCAGAATTACCGTCTTTACTCCCAGTCTATGATTACGTAAAGAGTAAATTTAACTTATCTCTTAAAATTATCATTTACATTGAAAAATGATATTCAGACACTTAACTAATGCTACTATTTCATTATGTTAACGATGATTGTTGTTATAATCATCATTAAGTTGTTGTTGTTGCTGTTGCAACCTAATTGTCACAGATTCAGATGATGATTTACCTCGAGTGTTACACATTTATAATTTAGTGATACTAGTAGTTCATCCCCTAGTCTAATGCCTCGTCATAATTATCATCATCATCCATTGTTTTTAGCTGTATCGAGCGTATAAATTCAGTTAGTATTCAGTGTATCGAAATGCTCTAGATTTGGTAAATACTTCTACATTTGGTAAGTATATCTCGATGTATCTCGTGTGTGATTTGGTATCAAATTTGATCTAGCATGCGTAATTGTTTAAGCAGATACTTTTCAAAAATTAATGTCTCCACATTTGTAATAAAACTTTCAACCGATGTTGTGCATACATGTTCTAGAAGGCCATTAACTTCTAAGCCATATTTCGCAGGCTAGAATAAGGCCGAAATAATGAGGCCAAATGGGAAAAAAGAGGTAATATGTAAATGGATAAGATTGTCATATTTGGTGACATAAATTATGGCATGTTCTCGTTTCATTTCGAAAAGACAGCGGATTCTCTCTCTCTCTCTCTCTCTCTCTCTCTCTCTCTCTCTCTCTCTCTCTCCTCTCTCTCTCTCTCTCTCTCTCTCTCTCTCTCTACATATCTTAGTGATGAATATGAGAGAAAGTAGCATTCTTGCATCTTTAAGAAATAAGGTTCCAGTACCATTATTCACTTAGTAAGAATTAACTTGACCAGTCATCAAACCGAAATAACATTTGGATATTACGATAAACTTTAGTAGATTTTACTGTATTTGGGAGAGGTGTTTTACACCTGGGAAAAATAGGGTAGATATTTTCATCCTACGGCAGATATTTTACTCTTAGGTCATGTATTTTACTCGTAGGGCAGATATTTTTCTCTTAGCTCATTTATATTACTCTTGTCATTTATTTTACTCTTGTCATTTATTTTTACTCCTAGGGCAGATATTTTACTCTTAGCTCATTTATTGTACTCTTATGTCATTTATTTTACTCCTAGGGCAGATATTTTACTCTTAGCTCATTTATTGTACTCTTATGTCATTTATTTTACTCCTAGGGCAGATATTTTACTCTTAGCTCATTTATTGTACTCTTATGTCATTTATTTTACTCCTAGGGCAGATATTTTACTCTTAGCTCATTTATTGTACTCTTATGTCATTTATTTTACTCCTAGGGCAGATATTTTATTCTTAGCTCATTTATTTTACTCATGTCATTTATTTTACTCCTAGGGCAGATAATTTACTCTTAGCTCATTTATTTTATTCTTAGGTCATTTATTTTACTCCTAGGGCAGATATTTTACTCTTAGGCCATTTATTTTACTCTTAGGCCATTTATTTTACTCTTAGGTCATTTATTTTACTCCTAGGGCAGATATTTTACTCTTAGGTCTTAATTTACTCTTAGGTCATTTATTTTACTCATAGAGGAGATGTTTTACTAAAGGGCCATATATATTATCCCTAGTTCAAATGTTTCATTCCTATAGGGAGATATTCTATTATTCCATGACGAATCTTTTACTATAGAGGCGGGGTATGGGTGAGGAGAGATTTTATTCCTCTGAAGACATTTTACTCCTCTGAAGACATTTTACTTTTGGGAATATACTTTACTCCATGGAGATTTTACTTCAAGGAGTGTTATTTTACTCTTCGGAAAACATTCTATTTCTGGAGCAGATATTTTACTCCTGGGAGAGATATTTTACAACTGAACATTTCTGAAAAATGTGACCTTAAGGAAGTTTTTTTCACAAGGGCAGATATTTAAACACTTTAAACCAAGAACACGTGATGGACTTGTAAGAATTGACACCCCATCCCCTAAGAATTATATAAATTATTATATTTCTGTAAGAGATATTTTTGTTATTAGTGCATTAGGTAATTGAGATATGATGAAGTTTTGACATTAAATGAGATTTTATGTAATTTAATATTAACTTTTATCTCTATACGTTTAATGGGAAAGTTTTTAAAATTGTTCAAGTTCGTGGATGCTGACTGGCGTTACTTTGTCATAATTAACTGGATATTCTTACGAGAGAGAGAGAGAGAGAGAGAGAGAGAGAGAGAGAGAGAGAGAGAGAGAGGAGAGAGAGTTACGTAATGCGATCTACAGCGCAAGACATTTGCGTCTTTCCGAAAGGTAATTTACAAGTGAACTACCGTAATTTACCACTACCGTAATTTACCATACTCTAAAAGTCAAACTTTCCCTGTCACTCTGTGGCGTCGAAAGGATGAAGGGGGGATGGGGGGGGGGGGGGGGGAGAAGGGGGGATGGGGGGGGGAGAAGGGGGTGATCTCCGAACTGAACCCCTCTTATTCAATCTTAAAATTCCTTCTCCCTAAACTTGGACATCCTTGTAGACCGCATGACATCTGGCGCGCTTTTCCCTTTAATTATGGCCAGATGGGTTTCCCACAGGTATCAATTTTTTTATCTTGTTTATTCATTATCCTCTCCATTCTTTACCTGCTTTTGCACCTCTTTAATTACATTTCTAATGCTTTCACTTTCGCCTTTTCCTCGAGTGTCGTTTTCATTCTGGTGCTTTCGCTGGCTGTCCTTAATTTGGGGAAAGTTAAGAATTAGCTTTATTATTATTATTATTATTATTATTATTATTATTATTATTATTAAATGCTAAGCTAAAACCCTAATTGGAAAAGCAGGATGCTATAAGCCCAGGGGCCCCAACAAGGAAAATAGCCCAGTGAGGAAAGGAAACAAGGAAAAATAAAATAATTTAAGAATAGTAACATTAAAATAAATATTTCCTATATAAACTTTAAAATGGTTTATGAGTGATTCAGGTTTATAATTCGAAATTTCCACTTTGCTGGAGTATATGTAAAGATGAATTCGACTATAAGGGAAAGAACTCTTATTAGAGAGACTGGTGATTAAAAATTTACTAGTATTCATCGGAGTCTTGTGTATTACACTGTCAAGGTATTTGCGTCCAAGTAAAAATTAATTCATGGTGACAAACGCTACAATTTTATATTGGTTTAGAATTCAACCTGAGATAATCTGTGACTGATTTGGACACTTGTCTAAAAGTAAGCTCCCATTAAAGATCCTTATAATTCCGGACTTTTACGTAGGCTCTTGACAGCTTCCAAATAACTAGAAGTGTAGTTTTTATTTTCAGAATAAATTTTCCTCTGAAGGGTTACCTGTACAAACAATTACACCATTCTTGAAGAACTGTAATACTGACCTACCAAGTCTTTATGTATATATATATTTACATGTACAAACAATTACACCATTCTTGAAGAACCGTAATACTGACCTACCAAGCCTTTATGCACATGTATATTTACCCGTACAAACAATTACTGTCTTCATAAGGTGTGATGTATCATTGATTTTATCTTTCTGCCATATTTCGGATTATGTTTGTGTATAACCATGTTCGATCATTTCCCAACGTCATTTAGCTATTAGATTTAATCTTTGAAGTACTATGAGATACTGTTATCTGAATCTTATCTATAGTACGTCTTGTAAGTGTAGATACTTCAAAGGTAAATCGATTAAACTTTATTCTTAAAGGTATATCAGTGATTGAATTTAATCGATTTATAGAATTGCCAATCAGAAATTTGTACTCTCTCTCTCTCTCTCTCTCTCTCTCTCTCTCTCTCTCTCTCTCTCTCCTCTCTCTCTCTCTCTCTCTCTCGTATTTTTCTAAGATGTTAGGACCTTTTTCTATATTCTATGTCGGTGCTCTTATTATGGGGACTTTGTTACCACCTTGTTTTCTTTTACAAGTCTCCAGCAACCTTTTCTCACATACCGCCAAGAAGATATTTTCTGAATCTTCTATGATTATGTCATAATACTTTCAGATATTTAATGGGACGCTAAATACACTTGACTGGTTGTGTTGTCACATTAATTTGAATGTTTGTGCACTGTGCCTTTCCACAAACAGCTGCTTTACTAAGAGAATGAGTGGCTTCAAAATGAGCTTTCTGAAGCTGTTAGTTTCTTTCCTAATTCTCTGTAAATGAAAAATTAACCTTTTTCTAAATTTTCTAAGTCCTTCGTATGTTTTAAAGTTACACATTATATATCGTTTCAGATTTCTCTTTCCTTTTAAGAAATAGGTGGTCAAATTTTAAGTTAGAAATTGATGCACTAAGATAGAAACATGATGAATTAGTAGACCCCATCGTAACACGTAGAATTTAATTGGTAGACCCTATAGTAACACGTAGAATAAAGCGTCGGCTAGTGCTCTTGATAGATTGATTTCCAAGAGAGATCCATAGGGACAATTTTAGGAAGAGAAGGGTTGGGTTGTGCTGTATTTTGTCAGAATTCAATGGCTAGGTTTTAGCTAGTGTTCAAGATTGGATAAAAGACCTATCAGTTGAGAATTTACAATTTAAGAAACTGTGCGTGTACGATATATTTCGGTATGTATATTATTCATGGACTTGTGTATGAATGTATGTATGTATGTATGTATAGATAGAAGTTCGAACATTTGCGAGAAACTGGAGTAGGTTAAAGTATACGTTAATTTCTTATTAATATTTTAAATGCTATGAATTTCTTCATATACTGTAAGGTCAGGCCTCGCACACTATATTGTACTCAGTCTAGATAGTAATAGTGCACCAAGAGTGCGTTCATTGGCCAGATTAGGCCTACTGTCGGTTGAGTACATTCTGGTTTACCCTACTGCTCAAGATGTGCATCAACTTAGGAAATACAATCTCTTTGACAAATCTATTGCTGGTCTCGTAGAGTAGACAGTGCACTTGGGTATCTACATGAAATCGTTCATTTTAGTGAAATATTTATTTTTGCGATTGATAAATCCAAGTGTATGATTGCAGTTATTAATATGGTTAAAACTTTTTTTTCCCAATTTAGATATTCATTACTGCGCTGTTTGACCTCACAGGGCCGTATAGATACCTGGCCTCTGGCCTAAGATTCGTAATCTAGTTTATATTCAGTAGGTAGTTATATGTAGTAGGGAATGCTTAGAATCTCATTTGAACTCAGATGTCGGACAAAAATATCGATGTAATTAGATAGGGGATGGCATTATTCTAATTTTTTTTTTTTTTTTTTTTTGATAGAATTATAAACGGAAAATTTATTTATTTTATTACTTAATAATGTTATTCACGTATTACTTTATTTAATCAAGTGAAACTTAGTAGCAAAAATTTTAAAAAGATTATATTCCTATGTAGCCAGTTCTCTCAAGCCTTAAAACCATCAAAATAGAAGACAGACATGATTTCCCGAGGTACCTATTTCTTTACAAACTTTCTAACTACACTCCCAAACTACACATTTGTGTATGAAGTGAAAACTATGATCATGAAAGACCAGTGGTAGTAATTTTTCTGTTACGGAGATTATTTTTTTCAAAGTTTCCGATCTCCAGCTATTAAGATAGAAAAGTAATATAACTTTAAAAACAGTCCTTCACTTCATAATATGTGTGTGTAGGCTACTCGCCATACACTTGAGGGCAAAGGCCGAATAATAAGTAGAAAGTGAAATTATTATTAATGGTGGTAGTGTATGAGGGTGGGGTTGAGTTCTTGCCTTTATTCCTCCTCCTCCTCCTCCTTCCTCATAATACTACTACTACTACTACTACTAATACTACTACTACTACTACTACCATTATTATTATTATTATTATTATTATTATTATTATTATTATTATTATTATTATTACTTTTATTTTTGTTTTTTTTTATTTTATTATTTTATTTTATTATCATTTTATTTTATTTTATTATTTTATCATTATTTTATAATCTTCTTATTATTTTATTATCTTATTATTATTTTATTATCTTATTATTATGTTATTAATATTTTAATTATTTTATTATTTCAATTATTTTATTGTTATCTAATTATTGTTATTATTTAATTATTATTACTTGCCAGGCTACAACCCTATTTGGAAAAGCAGGATGCTATAAGCCCAAGGGCTCCAACAGGGAAAATAGCCCAGTGAGGAAAGGAAACTTAAGGAAAAATAAAATACTTCAAGAAGAGTAACATTAAATTAAATATCTCCTATATAAACTAAAAAAAATTTAATCAAACAAGAGGAAGAGAAATAAGATAGAATACTACTACTACTACTACTACTACTACTACTACTACTACTACTTAATAATGGCATTAGAAATATTTCTCTGGATTTCTTCTAACGGTTCGTTTTTCTATAGGCAATAAATTCTTATGATTGTATTAATACATTTGCAGTATTATTTGTAGCAGTAGTAAGCAATGGTGTTGCAATTTTGTTTACATTGTATCCAATGGTAAGGTCAAATATACTGGGAGGGGGAAAAAATGCACAATTTCTTTCGACTTTAAGACGTTTGTCGTTTCTAAATCTTAACTAATGTGAAATATTACCATTAGAAGTACAGATGCCATCATTAATTCCGGTACACTGACGTCTTCTTAGCTTCCCAAGAAGTGTACCGGAATTAATGAAGCCAACTGTACATGAATACACTGTAGGTTTCATGGAGTCGGGATTTTTGTCATTTGGTACACGCTTTATTCAGGCTTTTTAGACTTAATAAAATGAAAGAATTTAGTCATCCATTATGTTCTGAAGAAAAAAATTAGCAGCATAAACGAATAAAGGGTACATCACTGTAATTGTTCAATGGCTACTTTCCTCTTGGTAAGGGTAGAAGAGAGACTTTTAGCTATGGCAATCAGCTCTTCTAGGAGAAGGACACTTCCAAAAGCAAACCATTGTTCTCTAGTCTTGGTTAGTGCCATAGCCTCTATACCATGGTCTTTCACTGTCTTGGGTTAGAGTTATCTTGCTTGAGGGTACACTATGGCATACTATTCTATCTAATTTATCTTCTTGTTTTGTTAAAGTTTTTATAGTTTATATAGGAAATATTTTTGATACTGTTCTTAAAATGTTTTATTTTTCCTTGTTTCCTTTCCTCACTAGGCTATTTTCCCTGTTGGGGCCCATGGGCTTACAGCATTCTGCTTTTTCCAACTAGAGTTGTAGCGTAGCAAGTAATAATAATAATAATAATAATAATAATAATAATAGTAGCCTCTGTACCATGGTCTTTCACTGTCATGGGTTAGTTATCTTGTTTGAGAGTAAACTCGGGCACACTATCTTATTTCTCTTCCTCTTGTTTTGTTAAAGTGTTTATTGTTGATATAGATCTTTATTTTAATGTTGCTGTTCTTAAAAATTTTATTTTTCCTTTTCCTTTCCTCACTGGGCTATTTTCCCTGTTGGAGCCCCTGGGCTTATAGCATCCTACTTTTCCAACTAGGGTAGTAGCTTAATAATAATAATAATAATAATAATAATAATAATGATAATAATAATAATAATAATAATAATAATAATAATAATAATAATAATTAATTTTATTAATAATACGGTTTACAAGTTACTGATCATGGTTAAATCGTGGTACCTACGGGCGTAGGGGCGTGGTTGAAAACCAGATGGAGGTGGGTGGCGGTTGTGTTTGCCGAGTGGAGTGGGTGGGAATGATCCTCCTCCTTGAGTGGTTTGTGGGGGTTGGTCATTAAATAGTCGGGAAAGTATATAAACAAAGGCATGTCCTTCTCAGACTAGAGTCATCTGTTCGCTTCAGAGCCATACAAACCAACATGAACCGTCTTCTAGTTGTGAGTACTGTATTATGGTGTATACATTTTTCTAAGTTTCGTCAAGACTAGTTTTTTTTTATTATTATTCCATCGATGGTTTCATAATGTATTGAAGTTCCTGACTGTATTATGGTGTGTATATTTTTCTAAGTTTCGTGAAGAGGACTAATTTCTTTTTGTTATTGTTATTTATTATTATTATTATTATTATTATTATTATTATTATTATTATTATTATTATTATTATTATTATTATTCCATCGACGGTTTCATAATGGATTGAAGTTCCTGACTAGGTTAATTTCTCAACGAATTTAGATATTTTAAAATGTTTTAGAGATAAAATATTCAGATTTGATTCCGCAAATGGTGTTTTAATGCGTTAAAGTTGCTGGCTGGTTCATTTTCTTTGCTTGTTTACATATCGCTTGAAAATTATATTTTAGAGAGATAGAATACTAAAATGCCATTCAGTATATTTGCTTTTTACTGTTACGGTTTTATAACCTGAACGAAATGGCTACTCTTCCTGCGTTTGATCATTAGTCGTTTTATTTTGTTTTTCTTTACTTGTGGCAGTTTAGTACTAAGCTTCTAACAAATGTCTTATGTTTACCACTAACAATATTGGTTTTAATATACATAAAAGTTTAATACCTGTACTCTAATTTTTTTTAGTAAGGCAGATTCGCACCGACTCGCAGCGGTGCCCTTTTAGCTCGGAAAAGTTTCTTGCTATCTGATTAGTTAGAATTATCTTGTCCAACCAATCGGCGATCAGAAAACTGTTCCGAGCTAAAAGGACACCTCTGCAAGTCGGTGCAAATCTGCCTCACCAAAGAGAATTGACTATAGAAGGGTAAAGAATCACTCTACTGTAAGGGCTGCTTTTCTGGGCCTATACCGTAGGGGAACCCTACTCTCTACATGACCTTTCATACATAATTTTATTGTATACATTCCAAGGTATGCGGCATTTTGCACCCTCATATTTCTCGTGTATTGTCAAAACCATATATGAAAGCCGTTGGTAAACAAGAAAGTGTCTAGTTTTCTCCTGAAAGCCTTAATGTCTCCAGTCTTTCAGATGTTAGCGGAAGCTTATTGTATTGTCTCGGGGCCTCATATTTGAAATGCATTCTTAACGTATTTAGTAAAATGTATTGTCACAGAAAGGTACAACAATAGTTCAAGAAAAAGAGAGATTATTGTTCATTCTCTAAGGGATTACTGTTTTTTTTTTTTTAATCGGAGGACATGAAACTTGAGAAATACTGGTTTTAAAATTACTTCGCTTTAAACTTTTAACTTCGTTTGCATATTAGTAATTGGTATATATATATATTAATTAATTTTTGTTTCTTTTTGACCCGAGAGTAATTGCTGATTGTTAAACTTTTTCTCTTGATTTCCAACAGTAATCGTAATTTTGTTTAATCTTACAGCTATGTATCGTGTTTCATCCTCCTGTAGAAACGTTAATTTTTTTTTTATTTACAATAGTTTTTAATTCTAAGGCAATTGAGCTAATAACTATTGTAGTGGGCGTCAGTACGGCAAAGATTTGTAAACAGTTATTTTCAAATAGCCCTTTCTGGTGTTTGAGGTCTCCTAATTAAAGTTTATTTATATCTGTTTTCTCTTGTATCACAAGACTTTTATTCTACGATTTATGAATCTGAACCCTATAGTTCTGAGCTGTGGCCTCTGTGAGGTTCAATACTCAAATGTACAGTAGCTATGGTTAACTCCTTATAAAGTTCAAGAAGAGACAAGGTCGTATCCAAGGAGAACAGCTATAAATTGGGTAGTTAGTAAACAAGATATTTGGCTTGTTCCTTTTATTCAAACGGAAAATCTATTCACTTAAGTCTCTTTGAAATTTTTACACACTAAATAATTGCAGTTCACGTGCTTAGTGGCCGTTGTCTTGGCTGACTACAATGCACCCATCCCAATCTTGAAGGACGACCGAACCCAGAACGCTTATGGCGAGTACACCTTCGATATTGAGACAGGAAACGGCATCAAGAGGACAGAGGCTGGAAGACAGAATGACGGACAGGAATCAGAAGGAGCATGGAGGTAAGGATTGAAGGAAAAGATTTATTGTTAATTAATTCAATTTAGTAACACGATATCATTGAATTAGGGCATGGATATTGATATAATATAACGAGGTGCTTTAGGTTTTACTTGTATGGAGAGTCTCGAAAGGTTTACATGCAAATTGGGCGTTTTCTTGTTGCTTAAATTAATCATCGATTTGTGTGTCTCAATATTTGCCTGTCTCGATATTTGCATATTTCTGAAGCTTAAAAAATACAGTAGTTTAATTTGATAAATTCCAATTTAGGAATGGTGAATTTTCCAAGTATTAAGCTTCAAATGTCAAATGCTTTGCTTACATTAGGAATAGGAACAAAGTAGGAATGTCTTATGGCGTTAAAAACAGACCAGTGCAGCCTATACATCAAATAAATAAAAAGGGTTAGCTGTTAAGGAAGTGACGAGATGCCAAGACATATTTGCCAGTGTTTCATTCAAGTTAAGGCAAGCGTTTAGCTGTAATGTATTGACAAAAAGTTGCATACTTCGCTAATATATTTCCCAAGAATGACAGCGAGACGTATGATTGGTTGTTAAGCTAATTCAGAGATGAAAGGTAATCTCACTAAAAGGGTATTCACTACCTTCTGTCCCAAATTTAGCAAGATCGTTCACACTTCTATATTCATAAAAAACGCGCCTCACCAACTTATTTGCGTTTCATAGAAAACGTAAACTTTTAAATTTAGTGGGAGACTGAACTACTTACCTCTTAACTCTTGCATTTGATAGTTTTTTGATTTACAAGCCATCTACTGTGATAATCTAACATGGATATCAAAAGAGTAAATTTGCAAGACCTTGTTATTTTAGAATAAATTCTCCCACATTGCTTATTTATGAAGTCTTTTATTAGTTTGAATGCATTAGATTAAATTTTTGGTGTTCAAAAGAACATTAGTACAAAACATTTATTTAAAAATGTTGCTATTAAAGTTTTACGTAATGAAATTTTTATAATTTGAAAGTCTCCGGCATTTATAAGTTCCATTTCAATATTCCGCTGAAATAAAAAAAAAAACTTATTTAATCAAATAATGTAAAATTCAAATAATGTAAAATAGCCTCTTTAAATCTTTCTTTTTGTTCTATCTATAATGGCCAAAATAGTTGGTTACTTTAACATGAAATATATGCATTTTAAAATTAAATTTAGCCAAATAAATATGAGCTAATTACAGTTTTCAAACTTCTTAAAAAGTTCTTCCAAAAGCATAGTTCTGTTATTGTTCCATCCATACAGTATTTTTTCTATAACAAACCTTAAGACATCTTTCTTACATACCTACTTCAATACAAAAAAACTCTCCCTTGTTCAATTTAAGTTTGTATTACTTCCTTTGATACTTCCTAACACAAGACCATCATCCTCTCCTACGCCTATTGACGCAAAGGGGCTTGGTTAGATTTCACCAGTTATCACCATCTTGAGCTTTTAATTCATCATTGCCTACTTTACGCTTCAATCATTACCTACTCCACTCTTCATAGTCCTCAGCCATGTAGTCCTGGGTCTTTCAACTCCTCTAGTGCCTTGTAAAGCCCAATTGAAAGTTTGGTGAACTAATCTCTATTGTTATTAGGGTGTGCAAAGAACATGCCCAAACCATCTCCTACCTCTCGTCATGATCTCATCCATGTATGGCACTCGAGTAAACTCTTATAGTTTCATTTCTAATCCTGTCTTGCTATTTGACTCCAAATATTCTCCCGAGGGCTTTGTTCTCAAATCTACTAAAGCTGTTTGACTTTGTTTCATTGGCATACCACGACTCTTGTCCATACAGTAACACAGATCTCACTGATATGTAACCTGATTTTTATATGTATTTTCAGACGATTTGATTTCCAAATTTTACTTAACCCAGCCATTGTCTGATTTTTTTTTCCATTTTTCATTAAACTCCAATTCTTAATACTCTAGTAGAGATCATAGATCCTAAATATTTAAATGATTCCACTTCATTAATCATTTCTCCTTCCAATGATATTTCATCTTCCATTCTCAACATCTGTCTTCTATTTATCTTGAGCGCAGCCTCCTGTAATATTTCATGCATTCTTGTAAGCTAGTATTGCAAATCCTGTGGTGTTCTGCTAATAGGGACCGCATTATCAGCATACTCTTGGTTAGCCAACTTCCTTTGACCAATTCAGTCCAATCCTTCTCAACTATCTCCAACTGTTCTATGCATTACAAAATCCATGAGGTTAATAAACAACATAGGTAACAACAGATTCATTGGAGTACTCCGCTGTTCACTGGAAATCCATTTGATAGGACTCGAACTCCACTAACATTAACTTTGCACTTATTATGCTCATGAACAGACTTAATCAAAATATTAGATTTTACAAATCATCCCTTGAGGATTTTATGCATGTTGAATACCCATACATATGTCATTGGAGGTAATTTATCTTTAATTCTATTTTAACAATGATGTGACAAGTATTTTCCATAACTAATAGCCTACATAATTAAAATGAGAACTTGCTTATTGATCACCCTGAAGTACTGGTTTTGTTTTGATACAGATTATAAATCAAGCATTGCTCAGTCAATTGTCCCCAAACCATTGCTTACTGACAACTTTTTTGGGGATGGGTGAGGGACATTCAATTTCTTGAATGATTTCTCCAGAAATTCTTTACTCCTTTGTCTAATTTCCTTGTTATAATATTAGATGTCTTTTGTTGGTGGGATACAGTTCCAGAGAATATTAGTTTTCCAGCAGTTGAAACTAGATTTTCTTGACAAAACAGGTTAAACTCAGGACAAAAACACAGTTCTTATTACCATTGGAGGGTCAAGGCTTTCTGCTAACATATGTACAGTACTGTATTTATATATGGTACCCGTCAATTTCACCATTACATGTTAATGAGAAATATCCCCTTTACAGCTACACTGCCCCAGAAGGAGTCCCTATCGCTCTGACCTTCACTGCTGGGCACCAAGGGTACGTGCCCGTCGGCGACCATTTGCCCGTCCCACCACCCCTTCCCTATGAGAGAACTGGCAACTAATGATGAAATTGGTTTATTTTCATAAAGAACACTGACATTTTAGATTACAAGGATTTACCAATTCTTTAACATTTAATTATTTACTCTTCAAGGTTTTCCCTATATTCATTTTTTTTCCTTTTGTTTAAACTAGTCACTGTTCAATACCCTCTTCCATAAATATTATCATACACTATCTCCTTCATAGTACAGTATGTTCTTCATATTTACAGTATTTTTTTATCAACTATATTCATTAACCTGCAATTCTCATTTCTTTGTTACTTCATCATTGAGGGAAGGTCATAGCTGTAAATAGTTGTATAGTGTGTTTTTTCTAGAGCATTGTTTACATATCTTCTTACTTTATTTCTAATACTATTTATTTTAGAGGATAAATACCAATTAATTTTCCTCAACTCTTTTAAACTGCAAATAAATATTTTTTTTCTGATTTTCTTCTTTCATCTATCCTCCTAAATTATTTAAATGATAGTAAAGAGCAAAAAGAAAAGTTACCCTGAAGAAAAAATAATGCTAAAGGCTATCAAATAACATGATTAAAAGGGTTGAATTTTATATAATTTGCTATTATAATTCATTACGCAAGCGTCTAGTATGAAACGCTTATTTTACGAAAGTAATTTATGTGCATAAATGTGAGAAAGTCATGTATAAATTAACGACAATTAATTAAACTGGTAGCAGTTGCAAGATACAGTATAATTTTGCAGAAAGATATTCCATATGTTTGAAACATAGGGGCATAAATTTAAGATTCTTTTGTAAAGTATAAAGAAAATATACCATACAGGAAATAATAAAAGATTGAAAGCTTTGTTTGAAACTGGTCTCTTCTGAAATTGTTGGTCCAGGGAAAGATTTTAAAATAATTTATTAATTTCCCTTACAAGGTGATGTCATAGCTATAGTGGGTGCGTAGTCCAATACAAAGGATTAATGGTCTTATGTAAAAGAAGTTTTGCTATAAATTTTAAGGTTCAATGAACATTGGGGTCCTATCTCGACCAATATCTATAAGTTGGTGTTCTTCCAAATTGACATAGCTTTAGCCCTGAAATATCCTAATTTTCTATTGAATTTACCTTTTGTTCCTACACAAATACAAACTCTTGTTTTGTATAAGGAGTAGGCTTTTAATGAAGCTGGACACAGCTGTTAAAACTTAGAGATTGTGGTAGATACTGGCGGGGAGCAGTAAGCCCAGGAACCCACTCAATAGGTTACTGCATCCTCCGCTTTTTGTTTTTATCTTCTGCATAGAGCACGTGTTCCACGTAAGGTGGTGGAAATTATACTTATCCAGATCATCACCTGCATTTTCTTTTGGCTAAATTTGTTGGCATATCGCCATGTGTGAGGGGATATTTGAGAAGTAAGGATATGCGCTTTTTTTTTTTTTCTCAATCTGATGGTTTTCTGCGTAAATCTCCAAAATCCAAATTTTTCTGATTGCTGTTTATTCCCTTGGCAGTATGGCCTTGTCATGATGACATCAATATACTCGGTTGGAGAAAGGAGATTTTTCTGCTGCAAGTGTGAAGTGGAGGGGCGTCACCTTACTTCTAACCTTCAGTATCTTTACGTACCTGTAAAGGTGAAAAGGACATCTCTAGTTGTGCTGTTTCATACAGTTCCTGTGGTATTGATTTCCTTATGGAAGTGGTCATCAATCTGTATGAACCTATAAAAGGCAAACTTTAAGTTTCTCCTTTGTTGGAATGTCTAGAAAAAAAAGGTAAGAAAATAGACTTCATCACAAAAGAGAAAAAAGACCAATTGGTAGTCCCCTATGCGTAACTCTTACTATTCCTCTTGTTGGGGGATTGACAGTGCAATACAGTACCAGGAACCTCTCTTTTTGAGCGAGTGCCGAGACTTGTCCCCATAGCGGGAAGAAACCTGGGAGCACACAACATTGAGGTGTCTGGGTACTTGTTAGGGGCCTTCACACGCACCTTGCTTGCTCTCTCTTGTACTTGGATACTGTACAAGTGGTAAGAGTTATCTCGTAGGAAGAACGCACAACACGTTTAATCGGAGCACACCCATTTCTGATTGGGAGGGGTGCTAACATTCTTTCCTGGAAGATTCTCTCTCTCTGTCTTTCGGGAGAGTGTGTGGAAGCAATACATGCTGTGAGTTGACCTGAATGGGAAGAAACATAGGTAGGCTATGACCTGCTCTTGTTGGAAATAAATCCCAAAGTGGAAAGAAATGTTGGCATGTAAAACTTTTGTTATTGTACTTAATGCATTGCCCATGTCTTCAATCCATCTGTCTCCCCACTTTTGTGAGAATGTACGTATTGCTCTGAGAGCAATGTGTACCAGGAGGAGGAGTACATACTGGAAACTTACCCAGTACAGAGTTGTTTTAGTACATAACTCTGGTGTTTTCGAAACTCATTAACAAATGGCAGAAATTATTCCATTGCGATCACACTTAACCACATGCCAGCCTCATACTTCTTGTTTATCTCATTCTTCATCTCTGTAGAAAGCATCCTCTTCTTCTTTCCCTGCACTTCAGCAATTCTTGGAACCCATGTCTATGAGTTGAATAATGCAACTCGATACAATACAATAACTAAAAGCACGAAAGTGAAATCACCAACACAAATTCAATGTGAACGATAGCGTTGCTGAAATGAAATGGTTGAATGCCTATGCATAGATGCCTGATGGGATAGATGCTGACCAATAGGAGAGAAAGATTTTATGGTGTTAACTAGCATCAGAGTAGGGAGAAAACCAATGGGAGTGCGGGAGAACGGTTACGAGATTACAGCTGGCGGCGGCCAAATTTTAAAATTGGTCTCGACAGCCAGACAAATCTCGTACCAAACAGTGTCTTATCGTGAAATTTTTTTCCCAATATGCATTGGGAAAAATCTTCATCTCGTTTCGCATCATGGAATTTTCTTATGCAGAAATTTTTGTATCATGAAGTATTACTATACTGGCAATGTTAGTCGCAAGGAACCTGTCAACTGCTGCTTATCAATAATCTACACAATGGATTTACATTAGCCTACATGCATAAAGATCTTCCTACATTTGGAGAGAGTATATGTAGGAAGTATTTTTCCCCACTCAAAAAGACACACACACTTGGACATTCCCAGGCCTGATTTTCTCTAAATGACACGACTCCATTCTACACACAGACCTTCCCATCAAGTTGGAGCTGGTGTCTTCACAAGACAACTCTGAACGCTCTTAAGCTCATGGAGCCATTCATCTAGTATGCATTACCATCGGCAAGACTCTCACTATCAATAGACCTTCACATGACATCCCTATGAGCCTGTTGGTGCCACACCCTTCCTTTTGCCTTTCTGAAGCTAATCTACCATATGTTACTGCTTCCTTTCAAGAGCATGGGAGCTCAGAGTACTTCGGCCTCCGAAGAGTTGAACCTTCCAGCTGTTGTCCCTTTATTTACAAAGTACCGTATCTCCCAGTTTTTGGTTTGGTTCACAATTACGCCAAGAGGGACTTTATTGAGCTACATATTGAGGCATCCTCTCTTGTGTGACTAAAGGAGCCATAGGACATTGTTGATCCAATTCCCGGTTCTAGATCAGCGGAGGTGGAAAATCATGAGACAAAGCCTAACTTCAAGGTCTCAACACGCTTTCTAGAGCTCATTGACCTTGAGGAGGTAACCATGACTGATCAATGAAGTGATTATCTCCATTAAGTGTTTCTAGGCCCCTCAAGGAAGAAAGCTGCTCATGAGTTGCTAACGATTGTAATTTGTGCGGGATTATTAGTGGTCATACAAGTTCTCTGGATAACGCAACCCCATACTCTTCCAGATTGAATAAGTTTGTCTTGTTTCCTCTTGAAAGACTCTACCTTTCATATAGACAGACTCTACTGATTAAACCAGAAGTCTGAGAGGACAAAAGGGACCCTAGTGGAGTCTCTCAAGCATGAAGAAATGACGAAGATAAGTCTGCTGCCATTAAAGAAGCTTCCATAACATCATTGTTTGAACACCGAACACTTGCAGTTGTGTGTGGTGCCTCGACCAAGGAATTGATAAGCCTTGAGATGAATAAAAAGGAGTTAACTATCATGCACTATGACCCTCTTGGCACACCAATCTGCTAACCAGTAGGCCAACCAAACCCTGAAGAGAAGTAATGCCATGACATCTCACTTTGAGCATGACGAGATAGGAGGCACATTCCCTATAGAATGCACTAGACTCCAGTCCTGCTTCTGCGGAAGGTGACCGATGTCAGGATGAAGTGGAGGAAGGCAAGAAAAGATAATCTATTTCATTGGCTAAATTCCTTCAAAGGGTCCAAGCCTTTCACAGGCAATGATTCTGAGATGTCAATTACACCTTTAAGCTGGCATTGAAGAAGACTCCTGTGACCTACAGATCCAGTTCAGGATCTGGAGTCTATACCTACCATAAATTGCAGAAAACGGCCATTTGACTGTTGAGCAAGCGACACAGACACATTCCTGACAAATCTTTCAAAATCTGCCAGATCTCTACCTCAAGCACCGAAATGAAGACATTTGAAGTCATCCGACATGGTTCTCCAGCCTCCTGCAGTAGAATCTCTGCATGAAGTTAGCAGGGAACATTAGACCGGTCATAGATCTCTAGATTTAGAACAAAGATGTACCTTGGGTAGCATTTTAGATGGAGGTGACAAGCAGTGTACCATCCGTCCTCAGTAATATTCCTTTTCATTCCAATGGACCTGAAGAGTCTATACCTTTGGATCCTAATCTGTCTTACAGGAAATTTTTCTCTAATTCATCTTCTGGAAAGTAGTATACCAGTACAAGGACTCTTGCGTCAGTCTGGCTACCACTCCCCGAGTGTTCAAACTAGTGTTTTCTCGAGCACACTCCTCGCTGTTTGTATATTGAAGGATCTCGACAATTGTTGCACTCTATCCTCTTACAGGAGAGTTGCTTCACCATAAAGTCTGACCTTCTTCCTCTATGGCACACTCCATAGAAAGTTCTGTCGGACTACCAAGCAGAGGATGGAGCGTCTGAAAATACCAGTGACATGACACCACAGGGAGCCTCCCCATAAGATGACTGCAAAAATGGCTGCAAAAATGGATGTCAAGCATCTGTTCCTGCACAAACAATCTTCTGCCGTTCAGATAATTGCAAAAATGGATGTAAAGCATTTGTTCCTGCACACAATTTTCTGGGCTAACAGTGGTATGTCTGTCTTCAAGACTACTTTTGTTGTTGAAACTTGGTCAATGAAGCTAGTTCAAGGGCAGCTACTCAGTGACACTCCCTGGTAGCTGAATGATGAACCTCATTGCAGAAACTCCTCACCTCCAAGGAATCTAATGTCCACTGACTTATTCAGGGAGGGAAGATGTAGCCACCTATGTACATTAAATCCACTAAAGAAATGCACCTGCTTTTACGACCTATTAAAATCCCATGCAGCATTGCCTTTGGCAAGCTTTCTAAAGAAGTTTGGTAAAATATTCTATAGCGTTGATGAACAACACTTCCATTCATGACTTGGTCTACAAAATGCCGTTTCACAAATCTTTGAAAAAGTTGGTTGTAAATGCATTATTGGGAAGTTGTCAATGCAGTGGAGCTGTTGTAAGGATCATCCAGGCTGGGGGACTGCTCAAGCAAACAAGCTCAGTCAACAGGGACACTGTGTAGGGGTCAAATGTCACCCCTAGATCAGTGTGACAGAAATGCTTCATTTTTTTGGAGTTTCATGATCACTGGGACTACTCACCATTCAGTTGAATAAGTCACTAACATTATTTTTCTTTCTAGTTCAGATCCTCGGCAGCATTCACACAACTTCCAATATCCATAAGAATTCTAGGCACCTATGTCTTAACACCCATTTTCCCAATTTCTCAATTATGTTGACGACATAGATACTTAACGTGATTCTGATAGTTTCCAAGCGGCCACACTCCAGATGGTATCTGAATTAGCTGTTTACTATCTTCATTTGTCAGGGAAGTTTCCCAAATTTCACATAGAGAATATCACTTGGCCCCCAATGCAAGTTTCCAACTAGGACTTGGACTCGTGAGAATAGACAAAACTTGAGGAGTAGGGGGGAGTTCTTGGCTCCCTCGAAAGTTCAAACCACTTATAACATCAATAACCCTCAGGTCTATCAAGCTTTAACCCTAGACTCTGAAACTGTCCTATAACAGGTTAGCCCTGGTGAAGCAAGAAGGGAATGGCAAAACTTTTTCTATCACAAGTCATTCTGAAGGATAGATTTCCATCACCTTGGTTTAGGAGCTCATGACCAGCATCCAATTCCAGCCATTCACGACATAGTCCTTCCTCAGGTCATCCATACAAGAAGAGACTAAACTAACAGGGACCTGGAGGACTTTCTTCCTGTCCTGAAAGGATTCGACTCGTTCTTTGGAAACAAAATTAATAAGGAGATCCTTGAACACCGTTTCTTTCTGGCGTTATGGGACAATCGGGCATGCTTTTCATGCAAGCAAGGAGTTGGAAGGCCCACCTTAGATTGGAGTGCATGAAGTCAGACATAAAAATAAGTCAGCCCTCAGGAGAAACCTGTCAGTGGCACAGTTCTTAAAAGCAAATCTGGTAACGACAGACAACCTTTGCTGAACATTACCTCAGGGAGTACACCCATCAGGTACCTGGATAGCTTTATCCTTGCTACAGTAGTAGTTGCTCAACAAGTGTAGAAAATTGAACTCCTTCATGGGACAAAAAACCTTGTCTAAGATAGCAAGATCGGCTTTAGTAGAGTGAATTCTAAAGGTAAGAAAGACTGGCACTCCTTACCTCTGCTTTCTATCCCTTCCTTCTGGGTGCAGCAGTCCCTCTGTTATTTGCTTGCCCATACGCTAGGTGCATGTTATTTGCTTGCCCAGATGCTAGGTGCATTGATCATGTGAGCTTCCTAGCTGAAAATTTTTTATTAGTATCTCTCACATCCTCCCAAATGAGGGGAAGGATGGGCAAATGAATATACAAACTCATTTGTCATGAAATGCTATACTCTAAATTCTGACCATATATCCTTCATACGGATATAAGTTTTTCCTTGATTCTATGGTCCCTGGTACTGATGATCTAGCCTAACACTTGCCTTATCATAAATTTATGTCCACGTTGTTAGAGGGTTAACCGGAGTCATCACTTTCACTCCCACTCTGGACCAAAGTGCTTTGACAATTCCTGGAAAGTAAAATGGCCAGTTCGGTTATAGGGATTACCCCTCTTAAGGTTAATTCTCCAATTAAATAGCAAAGGTTTGTATGCATATAGGAACAATTCACAAATTTCTTTGAAAATTTGTGATTTTTCATAATACAAACCAGTCCTTCAACTCCTTGATTCAGCGACCCCATTAAATACTAAGTTAACGTCAAAGTGGCTGCTCAGGGGCCATGTGAGATGGGCAAGGCTTAAACAGAAGTAACTATCACCACAATGTTATCAGTTTCAACAGCTGTGTCCAGCTTCACTGAAAGCATATCCATTTGAAGAACTTGGGTCCGTAGTCTAGGAAAAAATACATAATACTTTTTAAAAGTGATTTTAGCTCTCTCTACCTTGATTTTATCTTTTTCTTTACTGTCCTTCTACATTGCTAGCAAGTCTATGTGCACTGTTCTCAGTCTTAATTTTCCCAAAGACTGAAAAATAAAATTTGTTAGATTATGCTTGCAGTATTTCATTATTAGTGCAATACTGTGCTGTAACACTTTTTCTGTATATTTCATGGTGTTCGATTTACAAAATAAAACTGGAATTCTTTTGATCTGCAAATTATTGGCACTACTTAATTGAAATTCACTCCCCTTCCTTTTTCAATGAGTTGGTTACATTCTATGCTAGAATTTTCTTTCAAAGGTAATACCATAATTTTTAACCTCGTATCACCTTTTATAAATCTTCTTCCATATCTTTTTTCTTCTCATTTACATTGCCAGCTGGCAGAAATACAGATTTTACAGCATACGGTTATACTAGTGTTAAAAATTTACAAAGTAAAGGGTAAGAGCTTGTTTTACCACATAAACAATAGTTTGCAAAATATTGCAAAAATTGGTTTTTATATCAATATCATCACTACATATTTTCTAATCTAAATTGAAATAACCTTCTACTGATTCAACGACATTAAGGACTTTTCTATCTGTAAATTTTCAGTTATAAAATTCAGTACCTGTAACAACTTGCCAGAAAAAATATTTATGTCAATTGCAATTAAATTTGCAACATTCTCTCTTTTATGGACATGGTTATCTAATAATAACGATATTAAACTGAAATAAATATTGAAGAGTGGTATTAAGCCCCTTTTTAGGTTGTCTTGAAATTGATAAGTATTTTGGAAATTAACAAATTTATTAATCAAATTTTTAAATACAATATCTTTATTATATTTTATCTTTCTTCATGCGCATTGGTAACAATAACGACGCTTTCTGTAACTTGTTGATCCACTATATAACCGATTGATTTTGCCACTGGGAGAGAGACAGATTCTGTAACTTCCTCTATCAGTGATGAGCCATCTTTTAAGTTCACGTCTTTATCATTTTCACCATCAAAACCAAGAATTGAACTGTGATCGAAATTTCCATGTCCCTTTTCAACAGTTACCTGACAGTTATCATCCAGGTTCAAGTGGTACGTGTGCATAGCACCACTTACAGCCGCACCAGTTGTATTGTCAACAGGAATGTCATTTGTTACACTGCAAATTTCACTGTAAGAATTAGTTTCACTTTGGAATGCTGTAATATTTTCCACATTACTTGGTAACTTTAGCGTACTTTGGATTGGTAACTTTAGCGTACTTTGGATTGTATCTTTATCATTATAGCTCTCTCTACTTGTAGGAATGCCAACATTTGTCCCTTTTTGGGACATGAGCAATTCTTTACTTTTTTCTACTTCACTGTCTATCATAGTGCTACATTCTTTTGCGTCCTGCCTTGTAATTTCTGCTACGTGGAAAAGGTCTGGTCTGAACGCTTGCCCAAGTATGGGGCCAGGTTTCAATCCATTTTCTACTAAAACACATGTTCTACTAGGGCTCATTTGAAGGTTATTTCCACTTGGTAGAGCATTATTGCTTGAATCTGTGAATATCCGTTCAGTTTGAATATCATTGCACACTAAAGGTTTTATTTTTATAGTCTGTTGTGTTTCCATCCTTCCTGTGCTGGTACACAGTTGAGAACCACTGATGTGAAAGGCATCTTTATTGGTTAATAGATCTGCATCTTTCTCCAGTTTCTGAGAAAGCTCTGGTTGCACTAAGGTGTGAGAAAGCAAGTGTGCTTTCAAGTCATCTGTCGAGTGAAACTGTATTCCACAACACTGGCACTTGACTGCACCTCTTGGTAAATGACTTCGTTCATGTTTTGCCAGGTTGACCTTCTGATGATATTTCTGGGAGAGAAAGAGAGAGAGAAATACAATTATAAGATAAGGTAAAGCAATGGTTTGTGAAAAAAAATTCATTTAGAAAAAAATTTTGTAGAAAAATATTTGTAAGAAAGAAGGGAAAAAAAGATAAAAGCAATGGTTTACGACAAAATACGTTGGTTGCATATAAAAAACCAAACCTGAGTATCCTGTAAATACAGTAAAATTGTCTTCCATAACAAGTAGTTTTTGTTTTATATGCTGCATGTCATAAAATTTTAAACAACTAAAATAATAAAATTACCATTTTACAGGTAGGCACTGCGTTAACCGATGGATCAAGTCATTGAAGTAGTTATAAACACCAGAATTTAACACTGTTGTTAGTGTGCGAACGGCCATTGAAGAAAGAGCAGTTACGGTCCAATTTTTATTTCATGTTAACAGAAAGAAGGAAATCATAGAAGAGAGACTTGAGTACCCACCAGAAGTGGAGGTAATACAAGCAACTGGAAGAAAGTTAATTTGGATGCGGAGAAAAGCACGGGAGGCTAACATAAGAAATCAATGCTTGTGCTGTGGAAAAGTAGCAAAAATCCTGTAGTATTGCCTCCAGTACCTTGAACACAGCAATGATGGTAAAGGCTGTCTCCAAATGAATGAGACTCCCAAAGCAAGATTAGAAAATCAGTACCTGGAAAAAGCACACATAAAATTGGTTACATCTTTAGGACTATCAACATTGATGGACTATCAACATTGATGGACTATCAACATTGATGGACTATCAACATTGATGGACTATCAACATTGATGGACTATCAACATTGATGGACTATCAACATTGATGGACTATCAACATTGATGGACTATCAACATTGATGGACTATCAACATTGATGGACTATCAACATTGATGGACTATCAACATTGATGCAAAATAGAGGTACAGTAGTATCCAGCAAACTTACTCGAAGAAAATTACTGACAGTAATATGCAAACAGTTGAAGTAGCACAAGAAGAGATAATCACCAAACCCAAATGAAAGAGCCAAGAATATCAAATACACAGTACATTAAATGCATCACAAAGAACTTCAAATGCCATAAAAAAAACTTGGAACTTCAAATGTCATAAAAAAAAACTTAGTAAAAGGAGGTTCAAACAACAGTATTAATTCAGGAGGCAGCCACTCGAGAAAATACATCATTATATAATTACATCAGCAGCGACTAATGTACCCACAAGCAGATAAAAGAAGAGTGACATACAGGTAATGGGTTCAGAGAAATGGCAGTTTCTTAAGGGCTAGTGGTAGCCAAAAACCCATGTAAGCACAGAGAGAGAGAGAGAGAGAAAAAAAATTATGCAAGTCAAAGCATTTCATCCAACAAACCACCTTTGCAGCACCCATAAAATCATGGGCACATAAAGCTCCTTATATAACCTACTTCACTAGCAACAATCGTCACAGTGGTTAGCCTGTCCTTTATTAATTTGTAGAGAATTGACAATACCATTTCAAGACATCCAATGGCCAACTTAGTTTTTTAATTTGTCATATGTAAGGAACCATCTATCTTGGCTGTCTCCTTTGAATAATTAAAAATATTTCAACAAGTCTCCAAAAGACGATATCAAATCTCTTCAAGTCCATGGCAAGTCTCCTTCCATGAGGATTTACCTGAAAAATAAAGTTTTGTGCCTTTGGAAAATGCACACACATCAAGACTGATTATCACCTTCAAGACATGAAGCCAGTTTTCATATAACTCTGTCCTCAGTAGTGTCAAAACTTGCTAACACGTAGCTATGGACATGCAATCCGTGTTGGCAGATGGAGAACTTTACTTCATGACAGCCTAAAAAAATGATGAAACCTGCAGGTGATAATGCTACAGTTTGGTAGTTTGCCTCTCACCTTTTTACAAAGAATCACTTGAACCTATGCATCATCATTGACCTTTCCAAGTTGTATAAACTATCAGGCATCCATTGCATAACCGACATCCTTTCATCTACAACTTTTGCTATAATTTGTAGTGGGGAGGAGGGGTCTTTATTTCACCTTAACTGATGATGCCCACGGTGGGTACTTTAATTATACAGTACATGTCAAAGAGAGAGATGGGTTTTGCAACAAACTACTAATGATACCACCTGCCTAAGAGGTAAAAAAAGGGTTCAAAAGCTACTGTGGTATTGTCCAGATTAACTGCCCGGCAATTTTGTTTTCACACCTGAAGATTATCGAGATAAAGATGCGCTTTACAACTAGTGAAATGAAGATAACTTGGCAGCTAATACTGATGGATTCTGGCCAATTAGTTAAAATTGGTCATTGCAAAGCTACTGGTGTGGCAGTCTTGACAGCAAGGTAATGTTATCTGGGCGAACATCTAAGTCAAGATGGAATTTGCAGTTATTGCTGGTACCTTCTTCTACGAGCTGAATATGGAGATTTTTCTATTGTTGATGCCTTCAGCAAGTGAAGTGACTACTTGCATCACAGCAACTGTTATTGATGCTTGCAGCCTGCAAGGAGAAGTCTGTCTACGCAGCTACTGGCCATGGATTGTCTTCAAATTTGACATATGCTTCTCAGCTTCAAGTGAGGATTTACATTACTACTAATAGATGATGATGCCCATATCTTGAGAGGATAAGATAGTCTCGTTATCTGGGCCAACATCCAAGTCAAGATGGAATTTGCAGTTATTGCTGGTACCTTCTTCTACGAGCTGAATATGGAGATTTTTCTATTGTTGATGCCTTCAGCAAGTGAAGTGACTACTTGCATCACAGCAACTGTTATTGATGCTTGCTGCCTGCAAGAAGTTTGTCTTCACAGCTACTGGCCATGGATTGTCTTCGAGTTTGAAATATGCTTCTCAGCTATTGATCAAGTGAGGATTTGCATTACATCATTACATCTAATAGATGATGATGCCTATATCTTGAGAGGATAAGATAGTCTTCTGCCTTCGAGATGAATAACCACTGCCTGCTATTATTGATGACTTTATGCCTATGAGGTTAATATAACTTCTCAGCCACCAGTGATGCCTTCAGTTGGCGAAGCGAACTGTCGAAAATGTCTGCTTTCTTCAAGAAAAAGACATGAAGATCCACTTCTCAACAAAGAGTTGACTGCCTACGAGGTGAATATATACAGCATATAAGTTCACAGTCACGGGTGATTCCTCCAGTTGACATAATGATTTGCATGAGTTTCACCAGTGATAATATCTGTTGCCTGCAAGGTAAAGCTGATTCTCTGCCAGAGATAAATGAAGGATTTCACAAATACTGCCAATAACTCCTGCCTACAAGGTGAAGATGGGCTTCACAGCTACTTCCAGAGATCATTAGAAGAGTTTCATAGCTGCTACTAATACTTATCTTTCGAGGTGTAGAATCGCTACACAGCTAATTGGTGATGGCTCTTGCTACATTGCATATAATGGTGGATACTGCTTGTAGCTAGTAAGGGGTAAATAGACTTCTCACAGCTACATTATCAGCAAGGACTTCTACCAGTGATAACTGAAGGGCTTCACAGATAATATTAATATCTTCATTACTATTATCGATGCCTATTACCTTCAAGAAATAGGTTCAGCCTTCTGCCTACATAGTGAAGATAGGATTTGCATACTAATGATACCTTCTGTTAGTAAGGAGAATATCTATCGACGGCAACTTTTCATACGTTGTTTTTGAAGATCAGATTTGCATTGTAGCTACTGCGGAAAATGCCTGCTCCTTGAAAGTGTGGATTGCCTTCATATCTATTACTAATGCCTTATTCTTTCAACATGAGAACATCGATCGACGGCAACTTTTCACAGGTTTTTGAAGATCAGATTTGCTGATTGCATTGTAGCTACTGCGGAAAATGTCTACTCCTTGAAAGTGTGGATTGCCTTCACATCTATTACTAATGCCATATTCCTTCAACATAAAGGTGATCATACTTCCTCCCTGCAGGGAGAAGATAGTCTTTATTGTTTATATATGAGATTTATTTTAATGTTATTGTTCTTAAACTTCTCTTACCTGTTGGGCTTATAGCATCCTGCTTTTCCAACTTATTTCCCTGTTGGGCTTATAGCATCCTGCTTTTCCAACTAAGATTGTATAGGGTTGTAGCTTAGCAAGTAATAATAATAATGCTACATTTTACTTTACAGATCCACTGAGCAGCTACTAATGATACACCATCTGCCAACAAGGATTGCTAACAGCCTTAGCTAATACCGAGGACAGGGTTACATGAAAATTGGATTCATGTTTTGCAGGGGAGGCCTAAGAGATGTTCTGACTGCAAGGTGATAATGGTCCAATTTTATAAGCCATGACTTCTGCCAGAGATGATTAAAAAGTAGCTATTACTGATGCCTTCTGACTGCCAGGTGAAGCTGGATCGCTCAGCTATTGCCACTTTTATCCAACTGCAGGTGAAAAATAACTTCCCGGCGACTGTTGATGATTTCTGTTTGTGTGGCAATAACCGTCATCACAACCATTGTTTATGCGTCCTGCCAGCGATGATTGAAGGGCAGCAACTGCTTCTGCATGCAAGCGAAGATGGACATCCAGGATACGTGCATATACCATCTTATTGGCAGGCGTAGATGGTCTTTCTGCCTGTAGGTGAAGATGAACATCCCGGCTACTGGCAGGCAAAGATAGTCTTTCAGCCTGTAGGTGAAGGAGATCCTGGGTACTGGCATTTACCTTCTTACTGGCAGGTGAAGATGGACATCCCGGCTACTGGCATCTACCTTCTTCCTGGTAGTCGAAGATGATCTTTCTGCCTGCAGGTGAAGATGGACATCCCGGCTACTGGCACCTACCTTCTTACTGGTAGTCGAAGACGGTCTTTCTGCCTGCAGGTGAAGATAGATTACTCCGTGACTACGAGATGATCGCGGTCAGCACAGCCATTGGCCATCTACTACTTGTGCATTCTGCCAGCAACGATTTAAAGGGCAGCTACTGCCGATGCCTTCTGCCTTCCCAGTTACTGCAGATGTTTTCCGACAGCAAGGTGATGACAGTCTTCACAACCATTCGCCATGCCTCCTTGACAGCGTAGATTAAAGGGCAGCAACTGCTTCTGCCTGCAAGTGAAGATGAACATCCTGGGTACTGGCATATATACCTTCTTACTGGCAGGCGAAGATGGACATCCCAGCTACTGGCATATATAGTTTCTTACTGGCCGGCAAAGATGGTCTTTCTGCCTGCAGGTGAAGATAGATTCCCCGTAACTGCGAGGTGATCGCGGTCATCACAGCTATTGGCCATCTACTACTTGTGCATTCTGCCAGCAACGACTTAGGGGCTGCTACTGCTGATGCCTTCTGCTTGTGAGGTGAGGGTGAATTTCCCAGTTACTGCCGATGTTTTCCAACGGCAAGGTGATGAGTCTTCACGACCATTCGTCATGCCTCCTTGACAGCGTTGATTAAAGGATAGCTACTGCTGTCTTCTGCCTACAGGTGAATGTAGATAGACTCCACTGTAACAGCTGTTGTTACTTGACTGCCAAGTGGTGAATGGCTAAACAGCCTTTGGCCATCTACTAATCGTGCCATATGCCAGTGATGATCGGAAGGCAGCTACTACAATACCTTCTACCAGTGAGGCAAAGGACTTCCCCGCTACTACCGATATACCTCCAGACTGTGAGGTGAATATACATCTTAACAGCTACTTGCTTTGCCATCTGTCAGCTATGAGAATCATAAAGTTTGCAGCTACAGGAGATTATGATTGCTGCCTGCGAGTCAAAGATGGGCAGGTGGTCTACATAGCTGAGATTGATGTCTTCAGGATGAAGTTCCACGGCAAAGCTTACAAGTCATACCTTCTGCCAGCGATGCTTAGTAGCTACTGCCTGCGAGGTGAATTTTATACTCCGTAGCTGCTACCAAAGTCTGCGAGTAAAAAATTACCACTACTCAGCTATTGATTATGCTTTTTCTGCCTGTGAGACAAGTTGCATTTTGATTTTAGAGAGAAAGACCCACTCTGCAGCTACTGGTGATGCTTTTTCTCCCACGCATGAGATTGGTGGGGTTCACAACTGCTGGTGACGATACTATGTTTTATATCAAAATGACTGGCCCTTGAACTCTTGTTCTACCTGCTTGGACTGTATGAGACCCTTGCAGTATTAGTGATCCATTCTGATCAATCTTCTACCTGCATGTTAAATTACCTCCATAGGAATTGGCAATATCTTCTACCTGTGAAGTAGGGTTTGAAGGCCACTGACAAAGTAGGTGGAGAAAAAATATGAATCATAACAATCAACTTGCAACAAAAGAGAAACAGATTTTAGTAACAATGTACGAGTAGCCACATAATATTCTGTAACTGTCTAACTATATGCATTTTAACAATTTTACTTTATGAAATTCTCTAGTTGCAAGAATATATAGTAAATAGTCATTGGTTCAAATACATGTTTTGAATGACCAATATAAATTTAGTGATTTTCCATTTTGTTTATTTCTAAAACATAACATTACTAAATTAATTTTAAAAGTTCCGGAGCTAAACTTAGAGTTTGTAGAAAAAATTAGTTATTTCTTTTTATTGTTTTTTGAGAAGCTAATCAGAAGTCTACCAATAACAATAATTAAAGTCAACTCATGATTTCTAGCAAATTTCCTGTTGTATGATCAGATAAATTTTGTTCTAACTCCCTAAATAAATAATAATTATTACATATAGTCAAGTATAAAAATAAAAATTTTAACAATCTTACAAAATAGATACATGGGCACTGACTTGGAAAATGAGACTGACTTGGAATATGAAAGAAATTTTAAGATTCTTGGCTGAAGTGTGGCAGAAATATATTAAAATTGAAGGAGAAACTAGTGGTTTTTTAGTATAAAGAGGCATAAAAATTCCCGAGAATTAGGAATGCGAAAGGATGAGGAAAACCATCAGATACAGGAGTGGTAAAATTAAGACCTATTAAAGAGCCCATTTAGTCACAAAAAAAGGGAGATAACCTTACAAACTGATAGTTCAGAAAGAAAGTACAACACAAGACTTTAAGAATCTACTTGTTTTACATTCAAACCTATGAAGGGAAGAGATGCCTCAAAAAAAATTAGAATAAAGGAAATTGATTTGAATTTGCTTAGGTTGCAAATTTCAATTAAAAAATTGCTTAGGTTGCAAATTTCAATTAAAAAAAATACTTTCTCTATACTTCTTTACATGGAATATACAATCATAGAAATACGCTGTTTTAAATATGCTAGATATTTAAAACAGTAAAACAAAACTTAATTTTTGGAATATACAAGTATGGATAAAATACATACCTTCCCACAATATTTGCAAACAAATCTCTTGATTCCTTGATGAATAAGTGTGTGAACATCTAAGGATTTATGAGTTTTGAACAACTTCTTGCACTCAGGACAAGGAAGTGATGGAGGGGTATGAACTACCGAATGTTCTCTTAGTAGGTCCTTCCGAGAAAACTGCTTTCCGCAAACATCGCAACCATGTTCTTTAGCAGCAGACCCACCTGAGGAACAAAAGGAGCGTTATTTTTTGCAAATAGCTTTATATAATGACTGAGGGAAGAAGAGGCATGGCATAGAAAAATAAATGGAGTAAACTTAACTCGGGCTGCCAACCTTGCTATGTTCTGTAGAGCGAGACTAAAGGCGGAAAGAACAATAAATTATTTATCTATATCACTACTAGGTTTTACTCCTCATGATAGCTATTTATATCTGCTTCTAGAAACCAAATTCAAACAAAAAATGCAAAAAATCTAATTTGGATAGAAGAAATCTTTATTTCTTTAAATTTCCCAATGTTCTCATGTATGGCTAAAAAAATTTAATGAGATTTTGAAACTCCCTAGCATTGCTCAAATATCTATATTGCTACTAGCATTGATTAAAAATTATAATTCCTCTGGTCAAGCCCAATTAAATAGAATGCTGATACTATTAGTCGCTAAAAATTTAATTGCTTGCATGATAAGACTTCAAATAGCATTTTATAAAATATTTCCGGACCTTTTATCAAAATCAAAATATGCATTTAAAATAAAAATTAGAAAAATCATGTATTGGATATTTCCACTCTTATCCACTTTCAAAAACAAAACTTCTAAATTAGTTTTGGATAAAAAGAGTACTGTATCTTTGTTTCACACTCGCCCAAAATTCCAGTGATGATATAATTTTCTAGAGTAGAAACATTAACTACGTAATTAGAACCAAATGGATATTCAATAAATAGCTCAAATGGACAGCAACGTCTAATTTTCTAGTTGTATGGGGTGCTAAAAGATTTCCTTAAGAAACCACAAGAGATTGTTAACACTCAACAATGATACGCAGTTATAAAAAATAAATAATAATAGATGTCCAAAACATATACAAGGGCTTACAAATAGTATGAGGAACTGAACGCAAACCCGATAAATAAAGAGATCACGAGGAAGCGACACACAATGGCCGCGGCGAACCCCCGAAAGAGAACAACCAGCGGCGAAAGCAAAAAACCAAACACGGTTAAGAATAATAAGTGTCGCTACCTAGAAATCCCAAACAGACAAATATAATACTCAACTTGGGAGTAGGGATCTCTAAAAGTCGGACATCTTCCAAAAAACAATACCTATGCCTTAGAAATGGTGCTAGAGGAGCATTTCACGGAGCAACACAGGTCGAGCCCAGAAAATAAATAATCTTGTGGCTTTACACCAAAATAGTATTTTTCAAGCAAATAAAATGAAACTTTGGTGTCTCTGAAGGATAATCTCAATTCCACCTAACAATATTTACAAAGAAAAAGGAGAGTAAGAAACACAGTACATGTACTTTACTATTCAATGTTTCAATTATGTGTGATTTAGATTATGAAAATCAATTCTAAAGTAAATTCTGCTCCACTGTTCTCAAAATCTACAAATGAGATCTATAACAATGTAACACTTACCATGAGCAGACTTTACATGGGTATTGAAACTATGCCTTGTTGACAAAATTACTCCACATATATTACACTTGAAGTTGAAGTTTCCTTTGGTCTGTGGAGCCTCCTTTATTTCTTCTTTACTACAGCAATTATGACGGTCTAAACTCTCCTGAAAATGTTTAAAATATTGAAAATGCACCACAAATGGAGAATGGGAGCTATCAACCTAATAATACATACATACATACATACATAAATATACCAAGGCACTTCCCCCAATTTTGGGGGGTAGCCGACAACAACAAATGAAACAAAAACAAAAAAGGGGACCTCTACTCTCTACGTTCCTCCCAGCCTAACAAGGGACTCAACCGAGTTCAGCTGGTACTGCTAGTGTAGAGAAAAATAGAAAAACAATGAATAAGCTACATTTGAGAAGTTATAAAAAAGAAAGATCAGTTGCAACATTAAAATGGATACATCATAATTAAACTAAGAAACAAGACATCAATCTGTTCAACGGTAAAGGATATCCAACAAGTTTGAACTAATGTAGTTCCACCAATTCAGTCGGCAGATTAGTTAGATCATTCCACAATATGGTCACAGTTGCAATAAAACTTTCAGAATACTGTGAAGTAAGAGACTTTATGATGAAAAAGCAAGACTTATTATTTAGCTATGCACAAAATGGTGCGGTACAGTCTGGGAAAATAAGACAGCAAAGAAAGGTTAAGTTTGAAAAATCTTGTGCAACATGCGCAAAGAACCAAGTGGATGATGGTGCCAGATAATATGCTGTTAAAGAATTTAATAGACAGCAAGTTTTTGTACAATAAAACAACACAAGAGTCAGTGGCTAAAGATCAGACAGCATCAAAATAGTCTAAACATGGAAGAATGAAAGAATTAAAAAGTTTCCTCAGGATAGATTGATCACCAAAAATGTTAAAGTCTAATTTCTCAACATGCAAATTAAAGTGCTGGAGGGAGTGTACCAATTAAAGAGTATCCAAGATTAATGTAAACTCTCTCTTTGTTATCTAAAACTTTCAATTGTAGAGACCCTGAGCACCATAACATCTCAAGCTTTAACCCTGGATAGGTACGATGGGTCGTTTGCGACCCCGAGCGTCAAAAAAAAACAGGTTTTTCTCACGTGACTCACCCCCGTGATTGAATTTGTGGGTGATCGACCTGCAGGAGGTGTCTCCCCTACACGCTCTAGTAGTGTCCAGATGTGCATTGCTGTAGCTGTACTCCTTCCCCGATTTCTGAGACGCGTCGGGGTCGTTCGCGTCCGAGTTTACCCTTCTAAGGTAGTTTGCATAATTATCAAAGTTATTACGTATTATGAAATTGTCGTAGAATGGTGCAACTTGTATAGGTTATCAGTTGTGGAAAGTCTTGGTGGATTGTTTGGCTACCATGTGCATGATTTTTTTTTTAGTTAAAATGTCGTTCATCACCACGAGGACCATTTTACCGCGAGTGCCCCTTTTTCATTTTTTTTTCATTTTTTTGCCAAGTCATTTTTCCGTAAGATATTGCCAAATAGGGTCGTAAAACTTTTGCTTGTTTAGTGTTGGAAAGTGTGTCTAGATGATCTGGCTACCCATGCATGACTTTGTTTTTGTCAGATACGACGTAGTTATTGGTATATTGGGTATTTAACTGCGGTTACCAATTTCTGTTTTTTTTCAATATTTGTAAAAATTACTACGTAGTAAGGAATTGCCGTATATTATTCATTTTTTTTTCATGTTTATGTGTTAGAAAGTGTGCCTTGATGGTTGGGCTAACACGTGCATGTCTTTTTTTTTTATCTGAGATGCCGTATATTAGAATGTCGGGCATTTTACCGCGAGTGTCTCTTTTTCATTTTTTTTCATTTTTTTGCCAAGTCATTTTTCCGTAAGATATTGCGAAATAGTATCGTAAAACTTTTGCTTTTTTAGTGTTGGAAAGTGTGTCTAGATGATCTGGCTACCCATGCGTGATTTTGTTTTTGTCAGATACGACGTAGTTATTGGTATATTGGGTATTTAACTGCGGTTGCCAATTTCTGTTTTTTTTCAATATTTGTAAAAATTTACTACGTAGTAAGGAATTGCCGTATATTATTGATTTTTTTTTCATGTTTATGTGTTAGAAAGTGTGCCTTGATGGTTGGGCTAACACGTGCATGTCTTTTTTTTTTATCTGAGATGCCGTATATTAGAATGTTGGGCATTTTTCCGCGAGTGCCCCTTTTTATTTGTTTTGCATTTTTTTGCTTAGTCATGTTACCGTAAGGAATTGGCAAGTAGTCTCGCAAAACTTATATTTTTATAGTGTTGGAAAGTGTTTCTAGATGATCTGGCTACCCATGCCTATTTTTTTTTGGCCAGATATGGCGTATATATAAGTATGTGTTCGATTTTCCTGTGATTGCCATTTTTTCGTTTTTTCCCATTTCTTTCAAAATTACTACGTACTAAGGAACTATCACAGAGTAATATTTCATTTATATGTTTATTTGTCGGAAAATGTGCCTTGATGGTTTGCCTAGCACGTGGCTGAAATTTTTTTTTTCTGAAATGCCGTATATTAGAATGGCCATTTTTCCACGAGTGCCCCTTTTTATTTGTTTTGCATTTTTTTGCTTAGTCATGTTACCGTAAGGAATTGGCAAGTAGTGTCGCAAAACTTATAATTTTATAGTGTTGGAAAGTGTTTCTAGATGATCTGGCTACCCATGCCTATCTTCTTTTTTTAGCCAGTTATGGCGTATATATAGGTATGTGTTCGATTTTCCTGTGATTGCCATTTTTTCGTTTTTTCCCATTTCTTTCAAAATTACTACGTACTAAGGAACTATCACAGAGTAATTATTCATTTAGATGTTTATTTGTCGGAAAATGTGCCTTGATGGTTTGCCTAGCACGTGGCTGAATTTTTTTTTTTCTGAAATGCCGTATATTAGAATGTTAGCCATTTTTCCGCGAGTGCCCCTTTTTATTTGTTTTGCATTTTTTTGCTTAGTCATGTTACCGTAAGGAATTGGCAAGTAGTGTCGCAAAACTTATATTTTTATAGTGTTGGAAAGTGTTTCTAGATGATCTGGCTACCCATGCCTATCTTTTTTTTAGCCAGATATGGCATATATATAGGTATGTGTTCGATTTTCCGGCGATTGCCATTTTTTCGTTTTTTCCCAATTCTTTCAAAATTACTACGTACTAAGGAACTATCACAGAGTAATGATTCCTCTAGATGTTTATTTGTCGGAAAATTTTGTTTACTTTTTTTTTTGATTGAATATCATCAAATTTTTTTAGCTAAAATATTATATTGTTTTACATTTTTTTTTTCGATTTTATTTCCCTTCAAAAAAATTTTTTTGGGTCAGAATTTTAATTTTATAGTCGTAAAATAATCGACAATTATCCAGCAACCCACCATACAATTTTTATGCATATCCAATAATAATTAGATTAGTAAATAACACCTTGAAATTGACATACCCTTCCTACATTTCAAGTGGCAGATTAGGGAGTCTGAGTCAGTGTGGTTGGCGGCCATTTTGTGGACATATCCGAAGCGTAAGCTGCCCTATCTATATATATTCTTGTTCCCTATAGAATTTGTGATATTTTGGTATATTTTTACCTGCATAAATATCATATTATATATAAGATATATGTATTTTTTTACGAAATTTCTAAGTACTCAAAAAATTACCTTTAGATATGGCCCCTGATATAAATGTAATTTACAAAATAATGAAGATTTTATACATATTTCTATTTTAGGATAACATATGTTTATTCCCTAAAAAAATTAGCCACTTCCTATTTCATTTGGGTACCCAAAAAAATTCATGAAATTTGGACAAATTTTTTTGGCCAAAAAAAGTTACCCTTTTTTTCTCATTTCAGATCTTCACCTCCATGGGTCTGACTTCATCCAAAATACATCAAGATGTGTCCTAAACATTCAAGAATCAATTCCTAAATGGATTTGTGTATATATGTATAAACTTTTTTTTTATGAATTTTTATGTCAGGTCTTTTTTTTTCTACTTAATTTTTTAAAATATTTATAATAAATAGTTTTTCTGCAGATGAGTAGTATTTATCTTTACAGTTGTTTTAAGCATTCATTGAAGTTTTTTTTGGCAAAAGAAAAAAGGAGGTTACTGCAAAAACTGATTTTTCAAGAATTTTTTTTGGCGTCGGGGTCGTTCGCGTCCGAGTATACCCTTAAAGGGGTGTCCGAGGAGCGTACCTATCCAGGGTTAACAGAATATGTAATGGCTACATGTATAAGTACAACCTAATAAGCATAGGTCAACTTTATGGAAAAGTACCTTTGGAACAGATGACATCACCCAGTATTTATATTTTAGGCTAAAACCATTGAAATGATAGGGGTAGCAAAAAATTATTAGCCATCAACAATTCTACGATATCTTTAAGGTATTTTCCAAAAACTTTTCATATTTTATTTACCTTTCTTGACATTTATTGTTAAGTGGCAGAAAACAAATTATAATCTACTTATTTTTCTAACACAATTGCCATACTACCGCCAACATTCTTCTCCACGTTTGAACTGGAAATTTACCACTTATACATTAGAGAAGAAATAAGATAAAAAGAGGAGGCACCTGAAAAACAGTATTAGGTAAATAAGTATGAAACTTGTCACAATTAACACTAAACATCAATTGCCAGTTAAGAAATTAATTGTATAAGAACTGTACTTAAAACAGGATAGCGTGTTACTAAATATACCCTCCATTCAACACAACCAATTAGCCATTAGCTTTTTTACAGAGTATGCAACAAAAACTGTTAGAAGCTGAAGTAGAGAAAACTATTATCTACATAATCATAAAGGAAAAAAAAGTACATGTAATTCCATGGAATGATTTCCTCCATCAATAAAACTACCTGCTCTCAGTATCATTAATGAGTAGTAACAGGAAAGCTTAATAAAATAACTACCAGTACTAACACTCCAAGGAACATGAAATACAGTAATGTTCAACTTCAACAAATGAATATGCAGAAAATAAGCCATATATTATATCATCATAACAGAACAATATCTATACATCCTCAAGACTATTATCCCTTTCGTCCCCAAAGGACGTACCGGTACGTTCTTGCAAAACACTGTTTTTTACATGTTTTTGATAACTTTATGAGAAACTTCAGGCATTTTCCAAAAGAATGAGACCAACCTGACCTCTATGACAAAAATTAAGGCTGTTAGAGCAATTTAAAAAAAAATATATAGCAAAATGTGCTCAAAATTTAACCTTACCTTAGGGGTAAAAGGGGTTATTATTATTATTATTATTATTATTATTATTATTATTATTATTATTATTATTATTATTATTATGACCCAAGTTGTAAATGCAAGATAACTATAAGCCCAAGGGCTCCAAGAAGGAAAAATAGTCCAGTGAGGATAGGAAACAAAGAAATAACAAAAAAATATGAATAAACAATGAAAATAAAATATTTCAAGAGCAGTAACATCATTAAATTAGATCCTTCACATATAACTATAAAAACTACAAAAAATAAGAGGAAGAGAAATAAGATAGAACAGCATGCACGAGTGTACCCAAAAGCAAGAGAACTTTAATTCAAGACAGTGGGAACCATGGTACAGAGGCTATGGCACTACTTAAGACCAGAGAACAATGGTTTGATTTTGGAGTATCCTCCTAGAAGAGCTGCTTACCATACCTAGACAGTCTCCTCTACCCTTACCAAGAGGAAAGTAGTCACTGAACAATTACATTGCAGTTATTAACCCTTGACCAAAGAAGAATTGTTTGGTAATCTTGGTGTTGTTAGGTGTATGAGGACCGAGGAGAATGTCGTAAGAATAGGCCCGACTATTCGATGTATACGTAGGCAAAGACAAAATAAGCCAAGGCACCAGCCACCCATTGAGATACTACCGCTAGAGTTATGGGGTCCTTTGACTGGCCAGACTGTACTACATTGGATCCTTCTCTCTGGTTATGGTTCATTTTCCCTTTGCCTTATATACACCGAATAGTCTGACCTATTATTTACATGTTCTCATCCGTCCTAATACACCTGACAACACTGAGATTGCCATTCAATTCTTCTTCATGGCACTGTAATTTTTCAGTGGCCAATTTCCTCTTGGTAAGGGTATACATTCTTTAGCTATGGTAAGCAGCTCTTCTAGGAGAAGGACACTCCAAAATCAAACCATTGTTTTCTAGTCTTAGGCAGTGCCATAGCCTCTGTACCTTGGTCTTCCACTGTTTTGGATTAGAGTTCGCTGGCTTGAGGGTACACTCGGGCCCACTATTCTGCCTTATTTCTCTTCTTCTTATTTTGTTATAGTTTTATGGTTTATATCGAATATATTTCTTTCAATGTTGTTACCCTTTTTAAATATCTTGTTTTTCCTTGTTTCCTTTCCTCACTGGGCTATTTTCCCTGTTGGAGCACCTGGGCTTATAGCATCCTGCTTTTCTAACTAGGGTTGTAGCTTGATAAGTAATAATAATAGTAATAATAATAATAGTAATAATAACAATAATAATAATAATAATAATAATAATAATAATAATAATAATAATAAACAGAGAGGAATCCAATGTAGTATTGTCTGGCCAGTCAAAGGACCCAATAACTCTCTAGCAGTAGTATCTCAACGGGTGGCTGTACTATATGGCCCATCAAAGGACCCATAACTCTCTAGCGGTAGTATCTCAACGGGTGGCTGTACTGTACGGTCAATCAAAGGACCCATAACTCTCTAGCAGTAGTATCTCAACGGGTGGCTGTACTGTATGGCCAATCAAAGGACCCATAACTCTCTAGCGGTAGTATCTCAACGGGTGGCTGGTGCCCTGGCCAACCTACACCTACCTAGTAAAATAATAAGACCTATCTAGCAATTAATAGCAGCAACCAGTGGCTTGTGTAAGCGACTGTGCCTTTGTCTTTCACTCGAGAAGTCCCAACTATTCCATATCCTCTCGACATAAGTCATTAAGGAGGGGGGGGGGTGTATACGAACATCTGGCCAAAAAAACTATGTATTGCTGACTTTCACTGAAGGAAAATGAGGTCCTTTATAGCTTTAAATAATAGAAACAGTTACCTAATTACAGTATATATCTATATACCTCAGCACCATGTAACCAAATCCAGAATTCTTTGAAAAATATAAATCAACTAGATGCAAAAATATTATCATCATTATTACTAGCTAAGCTACAACTCTAGTTGGAAAAGCAGGATGCTATTAGCCTAAGGGCTCCAACAGGGAAAAATAGCCCAGAGAGGAAGGGAAATAAGTAAATAAACTGAAAATTAATGAATAATGAATATAAAGTATCTTTTAAGATCAGTAACCGTGTTAAAATAAAACCGTCATATAAAACCTATGGACACACTTATGTCAGCCTATTAAATATAGCTATATGATGAAGGCATGACTGTTGGAATTAACTGCATACCCAGTATTACATACATGATGGTACAGTGTGGGAAGATGTGAATGCAAAGATGGTCAAAATTATGTTAAGTCTTAATCGACATGCAAAACGAACTATGGTAACTGGCGACAATGCCAGATTAATATCTCGATCAGGGATAAGAAATTTAATAGAAAGCAAGTCTATGTCCAACAAATCAAGATGAGATTCAGCAGCTGAAGGCCAGAAGGGAATACAATACTCAAAACAAAGCAGAATGAAAGAATTAAAATATTTCTTCAGAATAGACTGACCACCAAAAATCTGAAAAAAACTTTCTCAGTAAGCCTACTTTTTGTGCAATTAAAGAAGAAATGGACAATATGTTTTTCTCAAAAGGGATTATGCAATCAAGAATCACACTTTAAACTTTATAAGAGTTGTATCGAGTTGAAGAAACATTAATAATGCTGAGATCTTGATGGTGAGTCACTTTCCTCAACCTACTTAACTATCCACTATATTCCAGTGTCAAGGTAACAAACCCTACCCATTGCATTGGTATGAGTTACGCGATTTACTGAAGTAATTGAGTGTGCCATTGCCAAAACCTACATCAGATCTTAGGTATCCAGTACAGGAAATAATGTGTCACATTAAGACCAAACCCCATCAAAACAAACAAATTATGTTCATTTAAAAGTTGGTTAAAACAAATTGGATGTAATGCTTTACAAAAACCACTTCAGCTTCTCCATATAGAGCCTAGCATTGACAAACTACTTTCATTTATTATTGCTGTTTCGCATAAAAATAGCAATAATTACACTGGGATTTATATATAGCCTTATCATCTCTCCAATATTAGTTACAGTACTATATACTAAAATTAAGTCTCAATCATAAACTTATCAAGGATAATTATTGAAACAGCATTATATCTACTGTATTTGTACTGCATGGTGTTCCTCATGTAATACTGATGCAATCAGTGACCTGAACTGCTTTTTATGCCCCATGGATGATATTCACCATACTTGAGAATCCAAATTTTCTACTTGCCATACCTTGCGATAGAACGATCGTCTGCAAGACATACACGTAAACGGCGGCGGTCCATGTACAGCTGCATGTCTATTAAGGGCCTGTACAGAACGGAATTCTGCACCACAATGATCACAAGTAAGTTCAACTCTGCACACATGGATCTCTGAAAGTATAAAGTTCATAAATAAAAACGATAGGAAATATATTATAGCATATTCAATTACTCTCACCAAAGTCTAATTCAATACTGTAGTAATAACAGTCAAAGTGTTGTAATAATAATAATAATATAACTTTTTTTATAAAAAACTTAATTGATACTATAGCAAGTGATGTATAAGGCAGTTTTCAACAAAAGTATATTTATATCATCCAGCAATGTTGTTATTCCTTTGAGGGTGGTCCAGAACTTTATAGATATTACTTTGGAAATCTTAGGTTCTTGTACTGCATATGTCACACAGCAAAATAGGTGCAATATAATCTATTTATAATCAACAACTTTTTACCAAATACTTTGTGATTTTGCCTAATTATCCATTCTTACTTTTAGTTACAGAGTGGATGGTGCTGTGTATAACAATGTAAATTGAAATTTTGAGAAAAAAAAGTCATTGTATTTTTTGGAAAAAATATCACAATGTTTACTAGAAATTCAAAGGATTTTCTAAAGCATTCTTAAAGACTCCTATGCTTTCTCTCAAAAGATACATACAAAGCGCTATTGAAGCCCTTTAAAATAATTCTGGTCTAACCAAATCTTTATCTCATTAATAGAATATTTAGTAAAAAGTATTTAGAGAAAACTCTTCTGCAATCAAAATAACTTAATCTAGATATGAAAAGTATTGGAATAAAAATCTTTTTCAGTTAGGAACAATCTACACATCCCGTAATCTAATAATGATTTATGGAAGATAAGTGGTAGTTCAAATCTTCAGCAGTTGGGCTCCTTTAATTTCATAGCAAAGTCCAATACAACATCAACAAATTGAGAAAAGCAATAATTTTTTTGAGAAACAATTTCCCACAAAATGATAGCTACTATAACCTAAGGCATTACTGTACTACATTAATATGACAGTGTATCTTAAGCAGGAGCACCTTTTAAGAAATCCTGGAGATTATACTACACCTTATTACATAAATGAATCCCAAGTTGGAATTTATGAACCACTGACGTGGAAAAAGTTTCTGCGACTTTCGATATTGACTTTTCCATTTCAGTAACACTACTGATTTGAAGTTACTTGGTAATTGCTCCTGCAATGGCAGCTAACACTAATTTCTTACGAGGTTGAAAAAGCCATTCTTATTCAAAACCCTTTCACCTAAAAACCAAAAACAATCATGATACTCTACCAAATCCAACGCGCGTTTTGAAACGCTGATCGCAACCACTGCAGTTAAAGGGGTGCGTATGCTTCTGGTAGTGAGTGCGAAATTCCGAAGTGCTTGTCGATACCTCCCCACAATCTTCACATTTCACATGACCAAAGGAAACCACTTGCTGAATCTGAAGAAAAAATAGCACTAGTGACAAGAGTACATAAATAAAGCTTCATATTACTAGCTGCAAAACACCATAACACTTCAGTGGATAGATTTATGGAATCCTGAATTTGGGCCATTTGACTCCGCACTGGAGGTCAATCAGAACCCAGGTAAAACTAAGGGGGAAACTTGATGTTTGCAAAAAGATTAAAATTTAAAAGGCTGGAGAGCAAGAGCAAAGGAAAACTCTAGAAAGAATACAGAAAAAAGTGTGCAAATTGGATCCTGAATACTACAAAGACCCATAACTAGTGAGAACAGTGAACTGCATGAGGTGCACAGATGGGACTAGCCCACTTAAAGTGACTACAATGGGCAGACTAATTTCTTAACATTTTCTGATTGATACATATAAGGAAATTTGGGTTACATTTGGGAATAAAGTGCTAAAAATTACTTAAAATATGTACAGAAATCTGCTCATTGTTAATTATAATCACTGCAATCAGTGTTAATCCTTCTTTCTCTTAACCTTTGCAATATCAATATTGCATCATTAGATCAATATATCAATCTATGGGTGTCTGACAAACCTTTTTGAACAGCTAAATCTTCCTTCAAGTTCCAATAAACCTACGTTAAATTTAATTACCTGTCTGCATAACTGAATATGATGTTTCAAGCTGGTGTTGGTAGCATATGTTTTATTACAAATCTCACACTGGTACTGTCGACTGTGACCATTAATATGTCGATCCAGCAAAGATTGATTGACAAATTCCTTACTACATACCCCACACTGTAAAAGAAATAGAATAGAATTAGAATACTAATCTTTGTGCTATACTTCATGTAACATTTTACACATTTTTCAAACTAGTACTAAAGTCATTTGCTTAAAATTAAAATGTGCTCAATAAACAAATGCAAGATTTGCAGATTGCCATTATGGTTATCCAAACTATTATAGTAGATAAATCTTACATAGATAAATTCATCATCACTTTATTCTAACTTATATATCCATCCTGGCAGTGCTCTCAGGCTGAAACAATGATCAGTGAGCTTCCATTATAACCAAAAATGAATTAGTTTAAGATAAAATCTACTAAAAACATACTGTCAGTTTCCTTGCACTTGCCATTTTACAAATTTTTTCACAATACATTTATGACTCTTCCAACTCCAAAAATAATAAAGAACATATCATGGACATGAATCCCTGCATTTCTAAAGCAAATTAAACTATATTCATATCAACTTAAGAAAAATCCAGTAAGATCATCTTTATACACATTTAAGAACCAATTAATTCTATTTGGTCAGTTACTAGGAAGTTGTAAGAAATTACAGCAAGTTGTTCCATTTTAATAAAATATTCCTCAGAGCCTCCACAGAGTTAATCATAAAATTAGACTTCTTGATATTTTAGGTCTTATGTTTATGAGCTAAACTAAGCATTGCAAGACTGCACACAATCAAGAAATGATAAAATGGAAAAGTATTCTTACAAGACAGCAAATCTAAAATACATAAAATTTTACCCTATCTTGAGATAATTCCTCTATCCTAACAATTAATGTATTTGAAAAAAGAAAATAGTTAACAAAAGGTGGTTTAATTTTTTGCAAAGAATCATCCTCCTTAAACCAAAGGAACTAGACATTTTCCAAATTGGCTCACCAACAACCATGTTCAAAAGTATTCTAGAAGACTCAATTTATTAAAAAAAAAAAAGCATCATCCTTAATGAATCTTAATCATCTAGTAAAATAAAAGTAAAAGTTCAATAAATTCTATCACAAAATAAAATTCTAAGCTAACTTGATCAATCTAAAATTGACTGGCTTGGGCAGAAATAAAGTCAATTTTGTTACCTGGTAAGACATCGTCATTTCAACAGTTGGACAATTCTTCATGTGTTTCTCAAGTGAGTCTAGACTCGAATAGAACCTGCCACAGCGAATACATTTTTTGCTTCCTGAAAATATAATAGCCTTTATCAAAGTGACATGTATATAATAACCATCAACAACGATCAAAATTAATAAAGCATATAAAATGATAAATATTCAAACAATATGCACTGGATTGAAATTGGGATTAAAAACCTATGCATATATAATAACACTTTACCTGATCTCTAAATCAAAAACAATTTGTTACAAGACTTATTATAATTACAATTTATGTATAGTGCAGATTTATCATCATTGTTTAATCTTTAATCCAAATTATAAGAGCATATTACTATACTATTCAGTATACAATATGCTCAGCTTAACAGACAAATAAAAAGTTTGCCTTTACATAAAAAATAAAAATTGAATGGAAAAAACATGTTTATAAAATTTTAAAACCTTTGCATGATTATATAAAATTTCCTATACTAAAAATAACACCTTTTTTATCAGTACTTGTGGTTCAAACACCATTTGGCCAAAGACAATAGCAAAACTTGCAAGATAGTTGCAAACTAGGCTATACTTTGGCATGCTTTCAAGGTTTTAACAGACAAAAATTAGCTCTACGCCTCCCTTATTTGCTATTGTTGTATAGATATTGGTGAATGATGTCTGCACATAATAAACCAAAAAAACTTAATTCACAGACACCTGCTACTGAATAAATAATACCCGCCACAAAAAGAGCTGCAATATAAAGTTAGTTTTTTTAAATACCCCACAAACAAGATATAAAATGTAATGAATTTTCCTTGTACTAAGTATCCAAATTTTTTATATTTTGATATTAACCCTTTTACCCCCAGGCTATTTGGAACTTTCCAACCCTTAATCCCCAGGGGTTATTTTTTTCAAGCACATTTTGCAGTATATTTTTTTTAAATAGCTCTAACACCCTTAATTTTCGTCATAGAGAGGTCAGGTTGGTCTCATTCTCTTGGAAAATGCCTGAAGTTTCTCAAAAAATTATCAAAAATATGCAAAAAAAAATTTAAATAGCAGTTTTTTGCAAGGACGTACCGGTACGTCCATGGGGGTAAAGAGATGAGTTTTGTGAAACGTACCAGTACGTCCTTTGGGGGTAAAAGGGTTAATGCAGCACTTTTCTTTCTTTTCATCTAATATACTCATACCATCTAGGTTTGCTGATACAGCTGTGTTCATATGGAAAGATGTGACTTTGTAGGAAACTCTCAGCTTTACAATGAACTGCTTCAAAATGTTTTCCCCTTGGTTATGGGGAATATTAATCAAGGAATCTAAATATAGGAAGACACACTTGACAGCTAAATCTAATTTGATTAAAGAACTCAATTCTTTTATAAACTTGAGAGTAATTTGCATTTTACAGGTTATTTTCCAAATTAGTGTAAATAATTTATCTAAAGAGGAGCTACAGCCATCTGTTTGAATAAGAGAAGTAATTCTGTCTAGTCTGTACAATGGGCATATTTTTAAGAATAGCCAACCATTAATCATGGTAAGTAGCTCAAGAAAGGCTTTCTTGTGTAGTAGTACAGTACTATATACTTTTTCTATCAATGCACAAGTTTTTTGGGAAACAGATTTTTGTTGTCTTATAATTCCAAGTCTTCCATATAATAAAATTTAAAAATTATGTCTTATGCATCCAAACATAGTCTTCAACATTAACATGCCCTTTTCTTGGTATATTTATTTTGATCCTTGTCTATTTATAATAAATTTTTTTGACAATTATTTCTCTTTTCTGGAGTCCTACTTTAATTTTTTACCTCTTTAATAGTCTCCCTACCTATTTCAACTTATATCTTATACAAATTCCTGAACACCATATGCATGAGATTATCCAAAGGAAATGTAGTGGCTTTTAACAGTGAGCCTAGAAGGTATGGTCAAGCCTCATGACCACCTGAGGTTCATCTGGCTTCCTTCTTAAAGCTAGTTAAATGTCGATGTCTATCCTATTAAAAAATTTACCATTTTCTTTCCCTGTAATAGCCATGCCCTTTTAGTAGAGTACTGTGTTTATATGGTGGGTATAATAATAAGAGTACTCGGGTATGCATAGTAACAGTTATTTCAGTTCCAAAGTTGAAACATGGTCAACAGCCTCTTAACATCCCTATCAAGTAAGGAGGTGGGAGGGAGGGCATAATAGGAACTTCTGATGAAAGAATATTAAACTATTTTGAATTTTATCTATTTCTTTGAGTCTCACCTTTGGTTTATATGGTTTTCTTCCACACTATGAAAGAATTGGAACTGATAAGGAAAGAGCAACTCAAACTAACAACTTAGCCTAACTAATTAAACCAATTAGCTTACAATCCCCTCCAGTAAACTTAAGCTTAACAGTAACGACCAAAAGCTAACAAGTCTCAAATAAAACATACCTCATGACTCCCTACTTGGAAAAATCTAATACTAAATACTCAAGAGGGTATAAAAATTAATACAAACTTGGAAAGAAATTTAGCAAAAAGAATTGCTCGCAAATCCACACTTTCAACACTTAACAATTGAACAATATAGCTACCAAAGTATCCAATACTGCAACTTTCATTGATAAAATTAATACTAAACAACCCCCTAATATACATTCAATACTACTTATACTATTATCACCCTGTGCTACCACCACACCTATAGTAACACCTATATGAAAGTAAGGCTTTACTTAAAATGATATTTTGATTATAAAATAAATTTTTGAATATACTTACCCGGTGAATATATAATAGCTGACGTCTCCGACGGCTCGACAGATTCCAAAAACTCGCGAGCGATCGCCGTGAAGGTTGCGGGTGTGCCCACCAGCGCCGACTATCGGCCAGATACCGCATATACTTGTAAACATCTCCAGTTCTTTTCAGTCCCCTAGGTCTCTATCGGGGAGGAAGGGAGGGCCTTTAATTTATATATTCACCGGGTAAGTATATTAAAAAATTTATTTTATAATCAAAATATCATTTTTAAATATTAAACTTAGCCGGTGAATATATAATAGCTGATTCACACCCATGGTGATGGGTAGAGACCAGTATTAATACAATAAAGGCGTATATGCTCTAGAGTTTTTGACAATTATTCAAAAAACAGACTTAAGTATAGGTACCTGGTAAGGAAGCAGACTCTGATTATTACTCTGCCTCATTAGTCCGCTTTCCTCACGAAGCCCAGCCATCCTCTCAGGATGCTGAAAGACTCCTAGGAGCTGTTATATCCAGGGCGAACACCCCTATAGCAGGACCTCATCAATACCCTTAATCTGGGCGCTCTCAAGAAACAACATTTGACCACCCGTCAAATCAAAAGGGATGCGAAAGACTTCCTAGTCTTCCGTACAACCCAAGACAAGATTAAAAACATTTCAAGAGAAGATTAAAAGGATATTGGGATTAAGGGAATGTAGTGGTAGAACCCTCACCCACTACTGCACTCGCTGCAACGAATGGACCCAGGGTGTAGCAGTCCTCATAAAGAGTCTGGACGTCTTTTAAGTAAAATGAAGCGAACACCGACTTGCTCCTCCAAAAGGTCGCGTCCATAATACTTCGAAGAGACCTGTTTTGCTTAAAGGCACCGAAGTCGCTATCGCTCTCACTTCGTGCATCTTGACCTTAAGCAAACAACGATCTTTCTCATTTAAATGAGAATGTGCCTCCCGGATTAAAAGTCTAATAAAGTACGATAACGCATTTTTAGACATGGGCAATGAGGGCTTCTTAACGGAGCACCATAAGGCCTCAGAACCACCTCGTAATGGTTTAGTTCGAGCTAAGTAAAACTTAAGAGCTCTAACGGGGCAAAGCACTCTTTCAACTTCGTTACCTACGATTTCTGACAGACTAGGTATTTCAAAAGATTTAGGCCAAGGACGAGAAGGCAGTTCGTTCTTGGCCAAAAAACCAAGTTGAAGCGAACATGTAGCTTTATTTGTAGAGAAGCCGATGTTCTTACTAAAAGCATGGATCTCACTGACCCTTTTAGCCGAAGCCAAGCACACCAAAAAAAAGCGTCTTGAGGGTGAGATCCTTCAGGGAGGCTGAATGCAATGGCTCAAACCTGTCTGACATTAGGAACCTTAGGACCACGTCTAAGTTCCAAGCGGGAGTTGACATACGACGCTCCTTAGAGGTCTCGAAGGACTTAAGGAGATCTTGGAGATCCTTGTTATTTGACAGATCCAAGCCTCTATGTCTGAAAACAGACGCCAACATGCTCCTGTAGCCTTTAATAGTGGGAGCAGAGAGGGCGCGAACATTTCTCAGATGCAGGAGAAAGTCCGCAATTTGGGCTACAGAGGTACTGGAAGAGGAAATAGAGGAGGACTTGCACCAGTCTCTAAATACCTCCCATTTCGACTGATAGATCCTGATGGTAGAGGATCTTCTAGCCCTCGCGATCGCTCTAGCTGCCTCCTTCGAAAACCCTCGAGCTCAAGAGAGTCTTTCGATAGACTGAAGGCAGTTAGACGAAGCGTGGGGAGGCTTTGATAAAATCTCTTTACGTGAGGCTGTCGCAAGAGATCCATCCGTAACGGCAGACTTCTTGGAACATCTACCAGCCATAGAAGTACCTCTGTGAACCACTCTCTCGCGGGCCAGAGTGGAGCAACCAATGTCAACGTGGTCCCTTCGTGAGAGGTGAACTTCTGCAGCACCTTGTTTAGGATCTTGAAAGGTGGAAAGGCATAAACGTCCAGGTGAGACCAGTCCAGCAGGAAAGTGTCTATGTGGGCTGCCTCTGGATCTGGAACTGGAAAGCAGTAAGTCGAGAGCCTCTTTGTCAGAGAAGTCGCAAAAAGATCTATGGTGGGTTGACCCCATGTCATCCATAGCTTCTCGCACACAGTCTTATGCAACGTCCACTCCATGGAGATGACTTGTCTTCTTCTGCTGAGGCAGTCCGCCAAGACATTCATTTTTCCTTGCACAAATCTCGCCAAAGGAGAGATGTTACTTGCCTTAAATGGAGTTCCTTCTGATCCGTGGATCAAAGACCCGAGCATTCCAGACTGTCCAGTGGAGCTCCCTAACCCAAAACCGAAGCATCTGAATACAACACATGGTTTGGGTTCTTGATCGCAAGAGAAAGACCTTCTCGAAGTCTGACGTTGCTGTCCCACCAAGTCAGACATGTCTAGACTGGGTTGGAGATTGGGAAAGAGATACTCTCTAAGCCCTTCTCCTTGTTCCAATGGTTTAGGTGAAATTGGAGAGGGCATAGGTTGAGTCTCCTCAGAGAGATAAACTACTCCAGCGATGAAAGAGTTCCCACGAGACTAGTTCAAACTCTTACAGAGCAACTGTTTTCCTCTTGCAAGTGAAGGACTTTTAACAGAGCTTGTTCCATTCTTGTGGGAGACGAAAAGGCCCGAAAAATCAGACACTGTATCTCCATTCCCAAATAAAGAATAGTTTGGGATGGGGTACGTTCACTATGAGACCTAGCTCCTTGGTTAGGTCTAATATCCATTAGAGGCTCTCCAGAGAGTGATATAATGACGACGCCCTGATTAGCCAGTCGTCAAAATAAAGGGAGGCTCTGAATCCTCAAAAAATGTAGAAAGCTTGCTACATTTTGCAAGGGCCTTGTAAAAACAAGAGGAGCAGGAATGAGGCCGAAGTACAGTGCTCGACATTGGTACATTACTTTCCCGTCCACAAACCTCAGATGTTGTTGAAAGTTTGGATGAATCGAGATGTGGAAGTATGCATCCTGAAGGTCGAGAGAGACCATCCAGTCGCCTTCCCTTACTGCTGCCAAGACAGATTTGGTAGTCTTCATCGTGAAGTTTGTCTTGACAATGAACACATTGAGCGCACTTACATCTTAAGTACTCCTGCAGTGAACGTGGCTGCCAGATCATTGGAGCCATCCCTGATAGCCTTGTTCCTGCAGTGAACGTGGCTGTCAGATCATAGGAGCCATCCCTGATAGCCCTGTTCATGCATGACATAATTGTACAGCAAAACATTGACAGCTGGAGAGACCTTCTGACTTAAGGCTCCCAGGGACCAACCAACAAATAAAAACTTCAAACGCTCGAAAAAAACTCCTAACAGGAGATGGTCTAGCTCTGAAGCCGACCATAAAATCTTGGAACGTCTCATGGCCAGGCGACGGGGAGAGTCTATGAGGCTTGAGAAGTCTCCCTGGGCAGAGGCAGGAACTCCCAAGCCGAGAACTTCTCCCGTGTCATACCAGACGCTCGCTCTAGAAGCCAGTTTAAAAGGAGGGAAAGCAAAGGCTGTCTCCCCCAAACTCCTCCTGGTGATCAACCAGTCGCCTAGTGACGAAGGCGAACGAGGAGCAGCAGTTACAAAATGGACCGGAAAAAGATCCTTAAAAATCAGCATGATTTTTTTAAAGTCCATAGAGGTCTGAGCAGCTTCAGGCTCCTCTCCGTCTGACAAAGTCCCCAAAGGAATATCAGTAGGAGGAGGATCAACAACTTCCTCATCTGAAGGAACCTCGTCCGACAATTGTCTAGTCTCATGAAAAGGAGAGACCTGCCGCCGCGGCAATGCTTGACAGGCAATGCCAACAAGCAAAGGAGCAGCAGTAGCAGTAGAGGAAGCGACGTCAGGTCGCTGCTGAAAGGACTGAAAACCTTGTGACTGTCCAACAACAACAACAGGAGTTGATGGACGCTCGATGTCACGTCGGAACTGCATTGACTGCCTAGACTGAGCAGTCAAAACAACCTTCGACTGCGGTGATTGACGTTCAACGTCAAGTCGAGGCAACTGAGCTGGTTGGCAAACGTCCTGAACGTCAACACGAGACTGCGGCAGCGGTGAACGTCAACTCGAGACTGCGGCAGCGGCTGAAAGTCAACACGAGACTGCAGCGAGGGAGGATCCATGTCACGTGACTGACGTGAAAAACTCCTGATTTCACGTTTCAAAGTACAAGAAACGTCAGCACTAACGTCAAACGGACGAGTAAATGCTCCTTTGGGCGGCTGACGGCCAGAGTCTCGTTTAGCGTAACGGCGACTCGAAAGCGAAGGTTCATCGTGAACCTGCTCAACGTCATACTTCTCCATAAGGGAGGCAAGCTTAGTCTGCATGTCCTGCAGGACAACCCATTTACGATCAACGGGAGTCGGAATGGGCCGAGACGACGGTAACGTCTGTGTTGGCAAAACATTGCCTTTACCGCGACCCTCGGACCCCGTGTTACGCTTGCGTTTAATAGGCGAACAGTCTTCCGACGACTGCAAAGGGTCAGAGCTGTCCCCATGGCTACAGCCAGGACGCTGGACCTGTCCTGAAGGGACTGACTTTCGCTTAAAGGGTCTAGAAACCTTGCGCCAAGGTTTCTTTTGCGAAAAGTCTTCGGATGACGAGGAGAACACAGTCTCACCCGTCTTATGGTAAGGGCGATCTTGACGAGAAACGTCCGATACCAAAGAGGGAACGTCTGTACGTTGGTTAAAGCCTCTCGTCCCTTTAAGTCCTACGACATTACTCCTCCCTGGTGCATGGGAGCCTGAAAGAGGTCTCGGACTAGGGGAGCGACAAGCACGAACAAACGAACCCTCCGCAACACAGCACATGTTTTCTTGCACTCACTTCACTGATATCGTATTTTTCAATAATTTCACATTAGGCATGAATAAAACTGATATCTACCTGAAGGACGCAATTCTCCCTTACATCAAAAGGTTATAATTGCGAAATGAGTCGTATAAAGTAAGCACATTAGTACAAAATGAAACACACATGCAAAAATCAAAAAACATATACATATACAGTGGAACCTCTACACACGAACGTATCTACATCCGAATTTTCCAACATCCGAAGTAAAATTCGAGCAAACTTTTGACTCTACACCCGAATTTTATTTCGACACACGAAGTAAACATTACGCCATTGAGCGTCGAGTGCTCAGTTCTCTATTTTTGTGTGTATCGTGTGGTTGTCTTCTGTTTGGTCTGTTATTAACAGTGCTTATTTTCTTCCTTTTCTCACATTTCCTTTTTGATTTTACCTATAATCATGGTGCCTAAGAAGCCAAATTTCAGTACAGGAAGAAGGCAATTCTTTCATTAGAATTGAAGCAAGTAATTATAGAAAAACATGAGAGCAGTGTGCATGTGAGTGATACTGTATGGCTAAACAATATGGCCGGAATAGGCCTATGATCTCGAGGATCATCAAGCTGAAGGCAGCCATTAAAGCAAATAACCATCAAAGGGGTTCACCATTATTACAAGACATCGTAGCAATACCCTGGAAGAGATAGAACGCCTTTTGTTGATAGGGATAAAGGACAAAGAGATTGTTGGCAACGATCATTTGTGAGAAGGGCCAGCGTGATGAACAGAAAGAAAGAAAAAAGTGAAGCAAAGAAAACCATGATAGCATTAACAAGCTCTTTTAAATAAGACTTCTCTCTTTTTCTGTGTCTCTCTAAACATAGCATTAACATGTTCTTTAAATAAAATCTCTCTCTCTCTCTCTCTCTCTCTCTCTCTCTCTCTCTCTCTCTCTCTCTCGTTCTTCTTCGCTGTTATAGTGTTAGATACGTCTATTATTTTTTTTTCCGAGAGAGAGAGAGAGATTAAACAAAAATGTGTTTAGAGTACATATGATTTTTAACAGCGTCAACGAGTTGAAAAACAATTAAATGTAACTAAGAAAGTAATAACAGCTAATCTGAATTCCTTTATTACCTAAAACAAATATTGATACAAACACACTCGTGTGCGTATGCACAAACACACACACACAGGTAAGAGAGACGGTCGGGGAGGAGGGAGAGATGGTGACTGCGATAACATACCGTAACTCGTCACTGAAAGTGATGAAAATAAAAAATCAAAAGAAAAAAGATGTAAAAAATATGAAATATAAAAATAAAAAAAAAATAATTAAGCTAAGTTAGATTAAAATTTCCGTAGTGTAAGTTACGGTATGTTATCGCAGTCACCATCTCTACCTCCTCGCCGATCGTGTCTCCTCGTGCGTGTGTGTGTGTTTGCGCATACGCACACGAGTGTGTTTGTATCAATATTTGTTTTAGTTAATAAAGGAATTCAGATTCGCTGATATTGTTTTTTATTAACTGTCTTTCAACTCGTTAACGCTGTTAAAAATCATATGTACACAACACATTTTTGTTTAATCTCTCATTTTTCTTTAATCTCTCTCTCTCTCTCTCTCTCTCTCTCTCTCTCTCTCTCTCTCTCTCTCTCTCTCTCTCTCTCTCTCTCAGAAAAAATTAATAGACGTCTCTACACTAACAGTGAAGAAGAACAAGAAAGAGAGAGAGAGAGAGAGAGAGAGAGAGAGAGAGAGAGAGAGAGAGAGAGAGAGAGAGAGAGAGAGAGAGAGAGAGAGAGAGAGTATTTATTTAAAGAACATGTTGACACCATGTCTACCTTCTCGCCGATCGTCCGTCTCCTGACATAGCAAATCCTACACCTGCGTTGGCCTGTCTCTAAGGTAAAGTGGCAATAAAACACATTTTTTATTTATTATTTCTTTATAATTATCTTTTTTACATGCTTCTTTCATATTATGCAGTTATTTTATTGTTATGTATAATTATGTGTAGCCATTTATTAAGGATTTATTATGGGTTTTTAGGCTGAGGTACGAATTAAATGAATTACCATGTATTCTTATGGGAAAATTCGTTTCTACATCCGATCATTTTCTACATCCGAAGTTGGTTGTGGAACGAATTAAATTCGTATGTAGAGGTACCACTGTATATCGAATAAAACGGAAATATATAAAGTTAGAAAGGATCAGTGACTGGGGAGGAGACTAAACTCTAGTTCACTAAAGACTACGTTTTCAATCTCTCACCGTACAGTGCCTTGGGATGAGAATAAAAACTAAAAAAGTTTTATCTTTTCTCCCCGTACAGAGACTTGGGACGAGAGTAAAAAACTGAATCAAGAACAATGTTACTCGCTCCCAAACTCCTTACTTGGGACAAGAATAAAGATCGGATCGTTCTCTCTTTCTCTCTCTCTCTCCGTCTCTCTCTCTCTCTCTCTTGTCACACACAAGAGAATTGCCCACTCACCCTTCGTCAATAAACAGGTTATTTGACCAAAGGAAAAAACTGAAAGGACTAAGAAATTGAAAATTAATAAGTTCCTTTAAATTAGTATTTAAAACACTTCAGTTTGAAAGAAGAATGAACAAAACGTCAAAATCGATTTACTCTTTCTGCAAAGTGAAACCGTGATTCTCTCTTTCTCTATCGTAACGATAGAGCGCAAACTGCGTAGCATAAAACAGCACGAAGACTATTCAAAGAATATATTTCTTAAAATATTTTCTAAAAAAAAATTAATTTCATAACTCTTACAGAGCAAATGATTTAAACTTAACGAAAATAAAAGTTGAATGAGCTCAACGTTGTTTAACTTCGGTTTCCAAGTTAGGACCGCCTACATCTCGGACTAGGGGAGGAATAGGTAAAGGCCGCATATAAACAAAACATAAAATTTATCTTGATGTTTAGTATAAATGGAAAGCTAATCGAAGAGGCCTAATAAAGGCGGGTGAGATATAAAATATATAGAGGAAAATCTATAATTATCAACAATAATTTATAACGTGATAAAATAATTACTAAAAGCCTTAAACACACTTCCGTACACTGAGGGAAGGGTCGGCCATCTTTACTCTATGGAAAAACCAGAGATAAAAAAGCAAGGGCAAAACACTTTTCCTCTCCTTTCAAAAGCATTTCTTTTGAAGATAGTATTGAATAATCCAACACGGCGAAAGCAATAAAACCAAAACCAAGTACTTCACCAATTCGGTAGAAAACTCGAAGTCATAAAGCGAGTGGAATCAACTTGTCGATGAAACCGACAGAGAAGAACTGGAGATGTTTACAAGTATATGCGGTATCTGGCCGATAGTCGGCGCTGGTGGGCACACCCGCAACCTTCACGGCGGTCGCTCGCGAGTTTTTGGAATCTGTCGAGCCGTCGGAGACGTCAGCTATTATATATTCACCGGCTAAGTTTAATATTTAAAAACAGTATTTGGCGAAGACTAACTTGGTACGCCACTGACCTGCAGCCAAAACTCTTTCCAAAGGATGATTTCTACAGAGATGAAAGGAAGTAGCTGCACTTCTTGTATCATGAACCTGAACCTTAAAGTCTTTCATTGACCTGAATCAAATTCTCTAAGGGATTTGGTCACAAAAAAAACCCTAACAAGACAGGATGAATCCTATCCTTACAAAACAAATTGGAGACTTCTTCCCCAAGATTTTTAATGTTGCATAAATAAAACAAACTGCTCTAATTAGACAAAGAAACCTATCCTCTAAAGTACAACAAGCATTTTTCTCAAATGAGGAAATGTAATCCACAAGCCTAGCCCTCTCTGCATTTCCCCCAAAACTAGATACAAATTTGTTTTGTTTTATTTAAAAAAAAAAAAAACATTGGGCAAGTCCTACATTTATCCAACAATCAATAAACAAAAAAGTATGAAATAAAAAATACACAATCTTGTATGTTGTAAACATAAGGAATAATTCAGCAGATACTACTTTATCTCAAACACCCTTTTTATGATAAAGTAACAAAACTTTTCCTACCTTTGTGCTTCAATTCATGTTTTTGAAGAAGAGCTTCACTTAAGAATGAGCGATTACAGAGAGAACACTCTACTGTCTTCTTTTGTAATCCACCTGGACAAGCATGTTTCTGCAATCCCTCTTTGCGTGCAAATACCTTAAAATACGAAAATACAGTGAAAGTCTATGAAATTGTTTTTATAGCATTGAAATAATTCCAAATAAGGAAATAGATCTGAAGTCAAAGAGTAAACCCCCACAAATGTCCTGCCATATATACAGAACCAAAATGAGTCAGATGGAAATAGTTAAAAGGTACAGAAACAGAATTACAGCTGGACTATACAATGCAGCATCTCAGAAAGGGATATATAATAGTGAGACATGGTGGTGGAATCAAAGACATGCAAATAGCTTTTCAGGAAAAGTACACTCCATTTACGCTGTCAGAGGACAGCCAGACAAGACTACTGATTAGTTCCCAGTTTTAATCATATCACAAAGATGATGATTTTGAATGAATGGCATCTATTAACAACTAGAAAGGAAAATCAAACTGGTAATAATAATGTAATAATAAAGTGGGTGAAGAATAACAAATAGTATTAGAGGGATAAAGTTCTAATAGCATGAAAATTTATAGATCAAAGTTATTAAGAATAAAATGTGCATGACTGATGCACTTTTTTTTACAAATATACCTAATGAAGAGAATGAATTTGACTTCAGGACGTTAATACATATGATGGGTCATTAAATAATGTGGCATCCCAAAAGGTTAGCAGAGCCTTAATAAGATGATTAAAGGTAAATCTCGAGGCCCATCACAAATAAACACCTAGGAAAATATAGCTTGAGAAAGTCACTGGACCTGACTACTTTATAATGGAGACTATGGTAAAGAGAAGAGATAGAATACACGCAATATTTCTAAACTAAAATAGGTGTGGCCATAACGATTTTCTCCTAAACAGGATGAAAATTTGGAAAAAAGTTTATAATGTTGGATAGCCAATTTAGACCACACAACAAGGGAAATGAACAAAAATACAGCTGGAGGCTTAAGTGACATGGCAGAAAATTAACTTCTGTCTACAGTTCATCGTACACAGAAATTTATACTATGCATTCAGCAACCTCCTACAGAGAGGAAATGATGCATAAATTAAACTTTACAACAGTGTGAGTAATAGCTTCTCCTTTACTTCAAATCTTGTTAATTCCTTTACTCTGGGGAAAAACATTGGTCTGAAAAGAAATTAATAATCCAAAGTTATATGAAAAAATATTTAATTCAATAAATATGGAAGAGTCATGAAAGGGATGGTGGGTGAAATAACAAGTCTGAAAGAAAATGTTATTTTTATTAATAAAATAAATTTTTGAATATACTTACCCGGTGATCATATAGCTGCAACTCTGTTGCTCGACAGAAAAACCTACGGTCAAAATACGCCAGCGATCGCTATGCAGGTGGGGGTGTACATCAACAGCGCCATCTGTCGAGCAGGTACTTAGTACTCCAAGCAAACAAAGAACCAATTTTCTCCTCGGTCCACTGGGTCTCTATTGGGGAGGAAGGGAGGGTCCTTTAATATATGATCACCGGGTAAGTATATTCAAAAATTTATTTTATTAATAAAAATAACATTTTTCAATATTAAACTTAGCCGGTGATCATATAGCTGATTCACACCCAGGGGGGTGGGTAGAGACCAGCATTACATGTTTACATTATTATGAGCTAAGTATTTTGTATTTCATTTTAGCAGTTATTCAAAATAACAAACATAAAATAAATAAGTACCTGGTAAGGAAGTCGACTTGAACAATTACTCTGCCTTTTTAAGTACGTCTTCCTTACGGAGCCTCGCGAACCTCTTAGGATGCTGAGCGACCCCTAGGATCTGAAGTATCAAGGGTTGCAACCCATACAACAGGACCTCATCAAAACCTCTAATCTAGGCGCTTCTCAAGAAATGACTTTGACCACCCGCCAAATCAAGTAGGATGCAAAAGGCTTCTTAGCCTTCCGGACAACCCAAAAACAATAATAAAACATTTCAAGAGAAAGATTAAAAAGGTTATGGAATTAGGGAATTGTAGTGGTTGAGCCCTCACCCACTACTGCACTCGTTGCTACGAATGGTCCCAGAGTGTAGCAGTTCTCGTAAAGAGACTGGACATTCTTAAGATAAAAAGACGCGAACACTGATTTGCTTTTCCAATAGGTTGCGTCGATTATACTTTGCAGAGATCTATTTTGTTTAAAGGCCACGGAAGTTGCGACAGCTCTAACTTCGTGTGTCCTTACCTTCAGCAAAGCTTGGTCTTCCTCATTCAGATGGGAATGAGCTTCTCGTATTAACAGTCTGATAAAATAGGATAAAGCATTCTTTGACATAGGCAAAGATGGATTCTTAACTGAACACCATAAAGCTTCAGACGGGCCTCGTAAAGGTTTTTAAATAGAACTTAAGAGCTCTTACAGGACATAAGACTCTTTCTAGTTCATTTCCAACCATACGATAAGTTTGGAATATCGAACGATATTGGTCAAGGCCGAGAAGGCAGCTCGTGTTTGGCTAGAAAACCAAGTTGTAGAACATGTAGCCGTTTCGGATGAGAATCCGATGTTCTTGCTGAAGGCATGAATCTCACTGACTCTTTTAGCTGTGGCTAAGCATATCAGGAAAAGAGTCTTAAAGGTGAGATCTTTCAGGGAGGCTGATTGTAGCGGTTCGAACCTGTCTGACATAAGGAATCTTAGTACCACGTCTAAATTCCAACCAGGTGTAACCAAACGACGCTCCTTCGTGGTCTCAAAAGACCTAAGGAGGTCCTGTAGATCTTTATTGTTGGAAAGATCTAAGCCTCTGTGACGGAAGACTGATGCCAACATGCTTCTGTAACCCTTGATAGTGGGAGCTGAAAGAGATCGTTCTTTCCTCAGATATAAGAGAAAGTCAGCTATTTGAGTTACAGAGGTACTGGTCGAGGATACGGATACTGACTTGCACCAGTTTCGGAAGATTTCCCACTTCGATTGGTAGACTCTAAGGGTGGATGTTCTCCTTGCTCTAGCAATCGCTCTGGCTGCCTCCTTCGAAAAGCCTCTAGCTCTCGAGAGTCTTTCGATAGTCTGAAGGCAGTCAGACGAAGAGCGTGGAGGCCTTGGTGTACCTTCTTTACGCGTGGCTGACGTAGAAGGTCCACCCTTAGGGGAAGTGTTCTGGGAACGTCTACTAGCCATCGAAGTACCTCGGTGAGCCATTCTCTCGCGGGCCAGAGGGAAGCAACTAGCGTCAACCTTGTCCCTTCGTGAGAGGCGAACTTCTGCAGTACCTTGTTGACAATCTTGAACGGAGGGAATGCATATAGATCTAGATGTGACCAATCTAGCAGAAAGGCATCTATATGAATTGCTGCTGGGTCCGGGATTGGTGAGCAAATTATTGGGAGCCTCTTGGTCATCGAGGTTGCGAAGAGATCTATGGTTGGCTGGCCCCAGGTGGCCCAAAGTTTCTTGCATACATCCTTGTGGAGGGTCCATTCTGTTGGAATTATTTGTCCCTTCCGACTGAGACAATCTGCCATGACATGCAAGTTGCCTTGGATGAACCTCGTTACTAGTGAAATGTCTAGACCTTTTGACCAGGTGAGGAGGTCCCTTGCGATCTCGTACAATGTCAGAGAGTAGGTCCCTCCTTGCTTGGAGATGTACGCCAAAGCCGTGGTGTTGTCCGAGTTCACCTCCACCACTTTGCCTTGAAGGAGAGACCTGAAGCTTTTCCAGGTCAGACGTACTGCCAGTAGCTCCTTGCAGTTGAAATGCATTGTCCTTTGACTCGAGTTCCATAATCCCGAGCATTCCCTACCGTCTAATGTCGCACCCCAGCCTACGTCCGATGCGTCCGAGAAGAGAACGTGGTTGGGAGTCTGAACAGTCAGGGGAAGACCCTCTCTAAGGTTGATATAGTCCTTTCACCAAGTCAGACAAGACTTTATCTTTCCGGAAACCGGGATCGAGACCGCTTCTAGCGTCTTGTCCTTTTTCCAGTGAAAAGCTAGATGGTATAGAAGAGGACGGAGGTGTAGTCTTCCTAGTGACACAAATTGATCCACGGATGACAGTGTCCCTACCAGACTCATCCACAGCCTGACTGGGCAGCGTTCCTTCTTCAGCATCTTCTGGATGGATAGCAGGGCTGGGGGTTGATCGTCTTGTTCAGCAACGTCCTCATCAGAGGGTTCCTCATCCGAAACTGATGAGGAAACGGCAACGGAGTGGGCAACGTCTGACTCGCTGAATCCGGTCGCACTGGTGGATGCGTGACGGAGCCGGACGCAATATCATGGCACTGCTGCACAGTCTGTGAACTGTCAACAACCATGGGTGCCCGAGGAAGTACAGCGTCAACCCGAAACTGTCTAGACTGTCTGGGTTGTGCAGTCAACACCCTACCGGGTTGCTGAGGTTGACGCACTGCGTCACAACAAGTCACCTCTGCTGGTTGTTGAACGTCTTCCTAGTGACACACTGAACGTCAACAACCACCTCCGAGCGTCGCTTAACGTCAACGTGCGACTGGCAACCCACACTGGGTCGCATCGGTGGAGGAACCACCTCCACTGGCAGACGCGAGTAGGATACCTCAGCGTCAACAGGGCGCACAACCAACCGGTTGGAAGGTTGTTGGCCAGAAGGTTCTTCTCCGCATTTAAGTCCTCTATCAAGGACACAAGCTTGGACTGCATGTCTTGCAGCAAAGCCCATTAAGGGTCTACGGGAGCAGGTGTGGCAACAGACGGGGTTAGCGACTGAGGCGGAACCATTTACCATCCCTGGAAGCCTTGTTATGTGTGACATAATAGTACAGCAAAACTTCAAAGGCTCGACAAAAGTTGAGAAGTTGACCTGTAAACAACTTGGAGCGTCTCCTGGCTAGACGCCAGGGCGAGTCTACCAGAATTGAGAAGTCTATCTGGGCAGAGGCATGAACTCCCAAGCCGAGAACTTCTCTCGTGTCCTATCAGACTCTCGCTCTATAAGCCAGTTTAAAAGAAGGGAAATCAAAGGCTGTATCCCTAAAACTCCTCCTGGTGCAAAAACCAGTCGCCTAGCCAACGTAACGCTCTCTAGGAGAGCGAGAGAGCACTAGCTTAACAACAACGGCTTCGAAGTAGCTAGGCCTAGTGTAAGTTCTGACGTTTAGGCGAACGAGGAGCAGCAGTTACAAGATCCGGACGAAGATCCTTAAAAAATCATCATGATTTAATTAAAGTCCATAGGAGGCTAAGCAGCTTAAGGCTCCTCTCCAAATGACAGAGTCCTCAAAGGAATATCAGTAGGAGGGAGAACAGCACTTTCTCATCTACAGGAACCTTGTCCGATAAAAGCTAGGTTATCTCAGTGAGTCTCTCACTGGTGCATTAGTAGCAGACCAGAAGGCAACGTCATGTAACTTCTTGACAGTCTGTGAACTGTCAACAACTGAACTGTCAACCACAACAGGTGCGTGAGGACATACAGCACTGGTGCATTAGTAGCAGACCAGAAGGCAACTTCATGTAACTGCTTGACAGTCTGTGAACTGTCAACAACTGAACTGTCAACCACAACAGGTGCGTGAGGACATACAGTGTTCACTAGAGACTGCTTTGACTGTCTATACTGAGCAGTCAACACAACTCTAGAATGCGGAGGTTGACGCACCGCGTCAAAACAAAACAACTTAGGTTGTTGTTGTAACTCGCGAACGTCAACGGAGGGTTCCGTGCGTCGCTGAACGTCAACATGCGGCTGGCAGGGTACACTGCGCATGGGTGGCGGGACTCTCACAGCTGGAGTGCGGGAGAAGGTAGCCTCAGCGTCAACTGAACGCACAACCGTGGTTGGTTGTAGGCTAACGGGTGCAGCGTCAACCTTCTCCGCACGAAAGTCCTGCATTAAAGATGTTAACTGTGTCTGCCTGGTCTGCAGCAAAGACCACTTAGGGTCTACAGTAGCAGGTGCGGCAACAGACGGTGTTACTGCCTGTTGCGGTACCGCTTTGCCTCTCTAGGAGGTGAGCAGTCGTCGGAAGACTGCAGCGAGTCCGAACTGACCCAGTGGCTACAACTGGGCCGTTGGACTTGCGCGGAAGGGACCGACTTGCGCTTAATAAGCTGCGAGACCTTGGTCCATGGTTTCTTACGAGAAACCTCTTCCGCAGACGAGAAGTAAATGGGCTCTCTCGTCTTTGTGTGGGTGGGGCGATCTTGGGTAGATACGCCCGAAACCACGGAGGGAAACGTCTGTTCGTTGATCAAGGCCTGACGAACCCATAAGTCGTTCGACATTACTTCTCCCCTGGGCTTGGGAGCTTGCAAGAGGTCCCGGACTAGGTGAACGACAGGCACGAACAGACGAACCCTCGGACGCAACACTGTAACACTTTGCGCATATCACTTTATCACTTTGATTTTCTGTTTTGCACTTATTTCACTGAAATCGAAACTTTTACTGATTTCTACCTGAAACACGCAATTCTACCCTTCATTAAAAGGTAGTAATTGCGAAAACAGTCGTATAATGCAGCTCATTAATACTAGCAAAAACAGAAAACATATATAAAGATAAAGAATTCAGTGGCTGGGAAAGAGACTAAACACTAGTTCAAATAAACTACGTTTACAATCTCTCACCGCACATAGCCTGGGGACAAGAATAAAACCCTAGAAACGTTTTACCTTCTTCCCCGAACAGCGACTAGGGAGGAGAGTAACACGAGAACAACGTTACCCGCTTGAACGGAACGTTTTTTCTCCTCTCTCTCCCTCCGTCTCTATCTCTCTCTCTCTTTCTCTCTTGATTTCGCACCTGAGAGAAGAGCCCAATTATATATCGTCAAAAAAACATGTTACTTGGCTAAAGGAAAAAACTGAAAGGTTTTCCAAATAAAAAGTTCCTTTAATTTAGAATTTAAACCATTTAAGCTAAGAAAGAATGAACGAAACGTCAGAATCGATTTACTCTTACTGCAAAGTGAAATCGTGATACACTCTCTCTCTATCGTAACGATAGAGCGCATGTTGAACGTCCTGAACGTCAACAACTGCGTAGTCTAAAAAACTAAACGTTAGTTCATCTTTGAAAACAGTACGAAGACTATCAAAGAAATTCTTTCATAAAACATTAAATTTAAAAAGTTTTAAATTCTTTAAAGGCTAAATACGATAAAACGGGCTCAACGTTGATTAACTTCGGTTCCAAGTTAGGACCGCCTACTATCAGGAAAGGTCGCATATAACAAAACATAAAAATTTATTTTTATATGTTTATAATAAATGGAAAGTTAATCGAAGAGGCCTAATAAAGGCGGAGAGATATAAAATATATAGATCTATAACGTGTTAAGCAAAATTACTAAAAACCTAAACACACTTCCGTCTAAGGGAAGGGTCGGCCATTTAAAAGTGAAAGAGAGTCCATACTCTCTTTGTCACCATAATTAAATCTATCCAAAACGAGTTCAAGTTTTGAGATGAAGATAAAACCCCTGCATAGCGAAAGCTCAAAACTAGAATAGTGTACTTCACCAAATAGTTGTGAAAACAAATCCAGTTAGTAACAGCGTATTAGTAGGTCTTGCCGGTAGCCCGACAGAGAGAAAATTGGTTCTTTGTTTGCTTGGAGTACTAAGTACCTGCTCGACAGATGGCGCTGTTGATGTACACCCCCACCTGCATAGCGATCGCTGGCGTATTTTGACCGTAGGTTTTTCTGTCGAGCAACAGAGTTGCAGCTATATGATCACCGGCTAAGTTTAATATTGAAAAAAGGTCAATAGTTAGGACAAAATGGATAGTAATCTACACTTGCCTTAACTAAGCTTTATATTCTAATCCACCTAAATACAGTAATTTGTCATCTTAGTATCCCTATATGATATGAGGCTACATTCTAAACAGCGAGTCCTTTCCTAGTAACCCTTTTGGCAACTGCTGTACTTTGTCTTCCTTTCTCTTTTGTGTGAGCCTTGAATGACAATGTACATTTAACAAGACTTTTCCAGCTGATCCTTGAATGGCAATGCAAATTTAACAAGGCTTTTCCAGCTGTTCCTTGAATGGCAATGTAAATTAACAAGGCTTTTCCAGCTGTTCCCTGAATGGCAATGTAAATTTAATGAGGCCTTTTCACCATCTTAACTTCAAACTGCATTGCTTCTGACTTATGCTCTTTATGAGTTTCCTTGAGCATGTTTATATCTTCTGTCCAAATCTTCAATTTTCCCATGCTCCTATTTTCACCTTTTAAATAACAAATAATCCTTCCATCTAACCCTAAAATAGTCTAGAAATGTACCTGCATGGACTTATCAAATTGAATTCAACATACTGGATAAGGTAGTTCAGTTTGATATTTCTGGAAAAAAATTTAGCACAGTCCTCACTATGGAGTTAATGACACCAAGGATTTTTAATATACTGTAGTAATAAAATAGTAGAGAGTAGAGGTCCCCCTTTTGTTTTGTTTCATTTGTTGATGTCGGCTACCCCCCAAAATTGGGGGAAGTGCCTTGGTATATGTATGTATGTATGTAATAAAATAGTTGAGAATACAGGAGTTGCATATCTAAAACTATAATATTAAAACAAACCTTAAGACATTTCTCGCATGTAAAGTCTCCCGTGTGTTTACGAAGATGCCTCAATAAGTATTCAGCTTTGTGGAACCGTGTTGGACAGATTTGACAGTTGTGGGGTCCATCCACAATGTTCGTCGAGAGAACTGCCATCTTCTTTGGAGTCTGAAATTTGCAATAAAACCTGAGGTTTTGGTTGGATATGCAAAACAATTACAATAATGTCACGTTTAGTAATAAAAATCTTTTATAAAATGAAAAATAAATGTGATGTATCGTACTTCACAATACAGATAGACAAATAAAAATACCTGACTGTTTCTATTGTTTTCGATGTCCATTAACTCATCATCGCTCAAGATCTCATGTTTTACAGATATTCCATCTTTATTTTTGTTTTCTGTAACGGAACAAAGGAAGAAAATATTTTCAAAAAGCAACCCAACTGTTTTAATGACATTTCATAACTTCAGGGCTTCAAATTTCAAAAACTAATCACATCACATTCAGTGAAATATATTCCATACATCTGCAAAATCAAAAAGATAAAAACCTGATGAAAAACATGACAATGCCTCAGAGTCTTTGCGAGTTATATTCTTAAGATCTTTCAAGGACGTAGAATCTTGGAGAGACTTCCCTTCTCCGTCACTCTTATGCCTTCGGTAAATTATCCAACGTAGATGTGCCTTTGGAAAAGATGATACAGTACCAGGTCAGAACTAGAAAGCTAGTTTAAATCTATCGACAAAATACTCTGAACTCATGCAAACTACTTTTTTTTTATATCATATACTTGTTCTAGCATACAGTACTGCATAATCTTCTTATGCTGAAACAATAAAAAATGTTAAAGCCTTGAAACCTAATGTGTAATGAACAATTTATAGCAAAATATTTGAATTCTTGAATAAATATATTTGCAGTTTTAGAAAAACTTGCTCCCTCAGGGATTGGACGTCTCAAAGATGCTTATGAACATACAATACTGTACTACTTAAATCTTCAATGTTCATTGCACTGTACAGGTATTACAACCATGCATTATTAATAATAATAATAATAATAATAATAATAATGGTTGGGTAAAAGACATTTTATTAAAAGTCAAAGCATTAAAGCTGCTGAGGTCATTTAATGCCTTTTAACAAACTAGGGGTCTTGGGCACTGATCATATGTATATATGGTCAGCCTCTAGGGCATTGTTCTGCTTGCTAGGGTAATATCACTGTCAACTGTCTCTGCCATTCATGAGCAGCCTCTGATCCTCTTAACTAACTGGCTTTTCATCCTATTTCACAAGGAAGGCAAATTCTGGCTTTCAGACAAAGTTTGTAGTGTTAAGCTACAGTATATTTCTTCTGTTGTTGAAAATCTTAAGAGGGTTTACCTAAGGCCCATTTAATGTTAAGTGTTCGTCTATACTATCTACTATAGTTTACATTTTCAAAGTGTTTGCCTACTATGTTATTAATGTCATTTGTAACTTGCTCTAAGTCAATCACAGTACTTAATATTACATGTCCCTGAGAACTATAGTCAATTTCTTTTAGCGATCCAGATTTACACCGACTCGCAGCGGTGCTCTTTTAGCTCGGAAAAGTTTCCTGAGCGCTGATTGGTTGGACGAGATAATTCTAACCAATCAGCGATCAGGAAACTTTTCCGAGCTAAAAGGGCACCGCTGCGAGTCAGTGCAAATCTGCCTCGATAAAAGAAATGGACTATAGTGTAAACATATATTTTGTGGAACCTCTGCAACATATCTGAATTCGTCTATTGGTTATTATGTGCAAAGCATATTACTTCAAAGACTTAATCTTTCCTAAAACCTCTATGAGAAGAAACTCAAACACCACTTTGAAAATAAAGAAAATCCGCAAATATAATTTGTTAAACCACAGTTCACTTTAATAATCCTTAAAAATAGTCACATTCAACAGAGCCAAAATACATACCTTTACATGATTTGCAAATATCAACGGTTTTGAAAAATTTTCTCCACAATATCTACAAGACCAAGGTCGAGGCAAACTGACACCCAACGCTCGAGGTGCGAGCTGTTTTACTACATCGGACTTTGCAGTAATAACCTCTGGAAAATAAATCAAAAGTAAATTAAATTCTTCACAAGCAATGGATAAAATATTACACAGCCCTACAAGGATGAATAAAAATCTCAAAAAGCTTATAACTAAGCATTCTCCCCTAAGAACAACAGAAACTATGAGTAAATCGAAATATAATATAAATGTGTCAGATCTAGCAATAGAACCATTATCTATGAGTGGTGTTGTACAGCATTTTGTCTAAATATCATATGGGCAGTTTAGATACTGAAAAGTATGATAAAGTTTCATAAAAGTAGATTGTACTTACAATCTTCAGACTTGTTATTTGCTTGATAGTCATAGTTTTCAATTCCCTGTGATAATGTTTACTTGATAATAGTTTGGGAATTACTGTTGCCTTCATAGACAAACCATGCTTGTTTGCTGGGACCTTAATCTAATATGAGGGATAGTCTAATGGAAGCTCTCTGTAGGCATTCTATAAGAAAATTCAGCTCCCACTCCAAGAAATGCCAATTATGAATGTGGAAAAGGATAACTGGTGTGTAATAAATAACCACTTGACAAGAGGAGGGACACTTTCCACTTAGTAGCTAAATAAAATCTTTTAAACAAGAAATGGTTGTAGACAATTTCCCATCAAGCTAGCATTTGAAAAGAAACTGAGATGCTAAAATCTTGGCCGAGTATGATTCAAGTTACAAGGATTAAGTAATCAGTTTAGGTACTGCTCCAGGAAGGTAAAAAGGCTGCTGAAAATATCAAGACTTCATCCTGGTTTATACCTCTGTAGTTTTAAGATATAGTCACCCTCATAAACTAATTGCCTAAGTCATTTTCTCCACTTGTTGGGAACTCAAAAAAAAAAAAACCTTCTCATTTCCTAATTCTTTATATCATTGTCTTGAGTTTCAATTCACAAATTCTTGGCGGAAGAATTTGTGAATTAGAATTTGTTAATTGAAGCTCAATACAATGATATAAAGAATTAGGAAATGAGAAGGTTTTTTTATTTCCCAACAAGTGGAGGAAATGACTTAGGCAGTTAGTTTATGAGGGTGACGATATAATACCTTAAATAATCCAAGACAAAAATCCTCTCTTGAATAGTGGTAGCATACCGAATGTAACTACATTCTTTCTTTGTGGTAATATATGTGCAAGTCTCATATGAAGACTTACGAGGCACCATGTCAAAGTGAATCAATAGCCTGGATTGAAGTGGAAAGAATGAGGGAATCCTGGCAAATTAAAGTACTGTATCTCACTACTGGATAAAGCTGGAAGGTAAGTGACCAAGAAGCATACATATAAGCACGGTCAAAGATATCTTAGGACAAGCTGTATACTATATCTAATTAAAATCAAACCATTATAAGTTAGTGTAATAGATGAACAACACAGAAAAATCCTATAAATCTACAGTATTTCCATAACCACTTTTGGAAAGCTGCATAAAATGCTATACACTACAAAAGAAAAATAACCTAGAAAAGATTATTGATAACTGAATGTCCAAGGATAAATATTTAATGTTCCTGTATATGAAGAATATTGAATTAACTTACTTTTCTTTAATTTCTTAAGTTTATATGGTTTCCTCCTTGATACCGACGTGAATACATTTATCGTATCATCATCAGACGACTCGCCCAGAGACAATTCTTCTGCCAACGTGTGTTCACCAAGACAATGGCTATATGACTGACCCTTGGCAACGGCATTAATAGTAAATGTAATTGTTTTTTCAGGTACTCTTGGGTTAACCCTTTCACTCATAACCTCAATAGTAGAGGGTATGTCACCTGGCATATTCTCCAAGGGCTTCCTGTAATAATCTGGCCTCTCCAAGACTTGATCTTTATTCACGTAACGACACGAAACACCTGCTGCCTGTATGTATCCATCCCACATGCTACTAGTTGGGCCACTGGCTACAGGTGTTGATGTAGGCTGCACCTCACGATTGCTATCTTCATGACATATGTTATGCGTAAACGTTATTTCCCCTTTTCCGACAGATATCCGGGCCAGAGAAGGAGGAGCTTTAAATTCAGGCTCAGCTGTAGCACCACTATCACCATTAGGCTTTTCAACAGGAATGATTTTTAAAGGTTTTTCTCCCTCAAGTATCTTCAACTCTTCCAAGATCCTTCTATGGTAAAAGGGCGCATACCACACTCGAAGCTCTGTCTTTTCAGCGATATCTTCAACAGCGAAATAATAAAGGAAATCTTCTATCTGAAATAAAGACATACAATATACAGTACATACATTATAGTTTGATAAAATTTCTTTTCGTACATCAACCTTTAAAAAAGTTATGAATATCAGACTAAAAAAATTTTTAATGGGTGATTATAAAAGAAAGCCCATAAAACAACTATTCAAGACTGATACTAACTAAAAACACTGGTAAACTGATAGTATTTTATAAAAGCTATAATGTCCAAAACTGATGATATACTGAAAGCAGAGAGGGATATTGACAATATTTATAGTTAAAATGCAATTGAAATATTTCTTTAAACCCTTAAGCTAGGGGATTCTTCTGATTACAAAAAATATTTGAGAGTACCATAATAGAGGCATTTGAGTTGAAAAAGTAATGCTTTTACAAATGAGTATGTTATTATTCAAATTGGTTCTTGCTAAAAATACAGAACGTCACCTTGAGACAAGTAAATACTACAAAATTCTTTTATCAAAACTCATTAAAATTTACAGTACAGTATAAGCTTAATTGGTCCTCAAGTAAGCTCAGAGATATTTACACAATATACAAACTATGTGATACCACTTGAACATTGAATTTAAAAATAGATTCATACAGATCCAAATATAGTACTAATTCATTCCATGCACATCAGTAATCAACTGAACTGATTTCATATAAATCCAAATTTTTCTTAGTCCCTGTAATCCTGAAGATTGAAAATAGGTGTCTGGAGTTAACTCAAGTTCTACAATAATTAGTGGCTAATAATTAGTGGCTTAATATATCAGTAGCGTAAAATTTATTTTTGTTTTTCAGCAAAAATCTAACAAATGATAGCATAAACCATTTAAGCTTTCTAGTTACTATTTCAAATGTAGAGAAATTTAATTAATATTTGAAAGTTTGTAATCAAGATCATAAAAAAATACATACTTTATATAAAAACTTAGCCTTACCATGTGTAATATTTAAACATTTTAGATGAAAAAAATACCGTACCATCAAAGATAAATATTCTTAGAAGAAATTATCCTGACCATGAAACGAAGAGGGTAACAGACAAAAGTGGCAATTAAAATCAGTATGACAAGTTCGTGGATAATTTGTATTTTTTCCCTAACTAATACAAACCTGGAGTTATTTATCATGGATATTCTTTCAGCAAAGCTGGAAGGTAGCCAATTAGACTTATTTTGCGAGGTGGCAACCCTACCCAGAGACTGGGTAGGGGGTGGCTAGGGGTACCAGTCACCTGTATATATACGCACGGCGTGGTGAATTAGTCACCTTTTCTCTTTGGCTTGAAGAGAGCGGATGTCTCCTTTCTCTCCTCCTCAAGGTTGCCACAGACATTGACAAACGTTGTTGTTTTACAATCTTTTTATGCTGACTTTCTCTTATAAATGTTTTGGCAGACCACCAAATAATTCTAATATCTATATACTAAAGAATCCTAGGCCTGTCTGCTAGTAATTTCATAGTAAGCTTGTTTGTTGGTACATGAAAATTACCCAGTTACTAATGATAATGATTCTGAAGGACTCTACTCCATTCATACTTATGAGGAGAAAATTACAAAACCTGAGTTGAAGCAAGCCAATTCTATCAAGCCAAGACTTCTTTACTGAATGGTGGCTGAAGTAGATACCCAAACAATAAAAGTTCTTGCTTTCATTTTCTTACACTAAGCTCACTGAACGTCGAAATATGTTTACCAACAGGATTAGTGAATTACTGTGCTGTAGATTGTGTAGCAGATTACACAGCCATGGTGGAAGACCAAATAAATAACCAATTAATCACATATGTCTAAATAAAAAATCCCTGCTCTACAAAAGTTGGGGCTTTTTTTGTAATTACAGTACCTGCTTGTTCATACAGTTTAGAGAAAAACTGAAATAAGTAATTTATAATTTATATACTCAACTAAACTAAGGTTCATGCCACTTCCTACGACGTTGATCATCAAAGTTAAAGTTGAATTTTCCATCACTTCAATACCCTCAACACCCCTTCTAGTATACTGATGCTCCTATATGGAGGCATAGATGCATGGTACAACATTCCAGTATATGAAGTAAAAACTTATGCAACAACCTTCTGACATCCTAATCAGTGGCCAGGTAGGGAGATGAAATGAACTTCAGGTGAGTACATAAAGGGTAAATTTTGTTGTTAAAATTCAATTTATTTCTAAGATTCTCCCATGAGATTTATAGGGTTGATTACTACACTCTGAAGAAGGAGGATAAATGAGTGACAAACTAATCAAACCTATATACTTACACCAACTCACCAGCCAATTCTAATCTCAAATTACAAAAAGCTTAACAATTCCCACCGAAAGCTAAATAGAACTCACATGTACAGTATAAATCTAGAATGAGAATTGCCAAATAATAAAAAGCCATGAGAGTTTGAGCCAATAAGAAATTCAAGACATTTCAATCTGTAGGAACTACCAAAAAAAAATCACCTGCAGCTACCACAGGACCCAACACATAGTAGCTCTTATAAGAAAACCAAGCTTCCCTTAAATAGTGCTTGACAAAAAATGATTTGGCACAGCCCTGAGCAGCTGCCAAAATCCTTTCCAAAGAAAAATGCCTGCAGAAATTAAAGGAAATAGGTGCACTCTTAATATCCAGAGCTAGAACCTCAAAGACCCTCATCTGACCGGAATCCAATTCCAATTGGCTTCAGTCACTTGACACTTATTATAAAAGGACATAGTATTCGTGGGGAGGAGGCCCTGGAATCCTATCCCCCACAAAAACAATTAGAAACCTTTCCTCCAATGCTCTTAGCCTTGTCTAAAAACTTAACTTCCCTAATCAGACAAAGAAACCTATCCTATGACATACAATGCACCTTTCTCCCCAATGAAGGACTGTGGGAAAAGTACTGAAAACTTTTCACCTTGAAATCATTTTTAACACGAAAGATTGGAAAAAGAAACAAAATTTTACTAGCACCAAAACCCACATTCTTGGCAAGTGACTGTAACTCGCTATTCTTCTTAGCTGAAGCTGAGGCCAACCGAAAAAATGTCTTGACCAAAGATCTTTGAAGGACAGCCCTTCCTGATACTACAACACTACAACCAAATTCTAATAAATACATTTGATAACCAGAGGTTTCTCAATACCTAAAGTCCAGAAGACATCTGCAATAATGCCCAAGAGGATAAATCCAGTCCATGATGTCCAAGAACAGTATTAAATATGGATCCATCATCCTTAATGAACAAAACAGTTTCCTCACATAAAACAGTTAATGCAAGAAATTCCCCTTGTCCAAACATTCCCTAGTCACCTGCACTAATCAATACCATTGAATCAGATAAAAATTATTGGTTGCCTGCCTCTGAAAACTTAGATAATCTAAAGGGCCTAGAAAACCCTTTTTCTCTAGAATAAGCTGGACAGTCTCATTGTATTTGGATGAAGAACATGGGGTATCTCGTGAATGGCTCATGAAACCGGTTGTACAGGAGGAATGGTACTGAAAGGAAGCTTTCTTGATTAATCTGCCAACAGAGACCACAGATTGGTAAACAACTCTTTCCAAGGCCAAAAGGGAACCAACAGCATAATCCTGTTATTTGAATATACCCTGACCTTATCACTAATTGAATTATCGCAAATGGTGGAAACATATACAAGTCAAGGTTCAATCAGTAGTATAACAGTCTCCATTTTCCAAGCCAGTGGTACAGAACCAAGGAGCAAAGAACCTAAATCATCTTGCAGAGGAAGGTAAAAAACTTCCACATATCTCTTGACACTAAACGATGGAGAGGCAACTCTTTTGGCAAGAATTGTTTTCTTCTTAACTGATCAGCTGATCAGCAATTACATTAAATTTCCCAGTATAAACTGTGGTAGGTGAAGGAATCCCTTTAGCTTCATCCAAGATGACAATTCCTTCACTATGAGGGACAACAACTCCAACCTAGTGACCTTTGCTTACAAATGCATGAGAGTATTGTCATGTAATCTGAGAAATCCACAACACACTTCACCATCACCAGTTGCTACCAGCACCAAGTAATTAATTCTAAAGGCAGATTCCCTTTCTGACTACATCCCCAACAGGTGACAATAATTTATGGTAGTGCCTCAGCCTGGGGCACATTTGTGTCAAGAGAAATAATGGGACCCATACCTCTACCAAAAAACTTGAGCCAATCCCACCATTTGACAATGAAGCAGTCAATGTTGTTCATTCTGAAAGAACATTTCATTACAGGAAAATTCCTAGAATCCGAGGCCAAAGGGAAGGAAAATTTTAAATTTTTTAACACCTATTAGAGAGAGGAATGATGGACAATTCTAAATCTCAATAATATGGATTCTAAGGACCAAGGAAAACTGTATACCTCCCAAGTGAGATTTATTACCAGAAGGTGTGAGGATAGGAAAGATATGGTCAAATACACTTCAACTATCAGAAAAACAGCCTTCATGCAATCATGCGGACAGTTTCTGCCAGCAAATTATGGATCATTCAAACAAGGTACATAAAATCTTTTCATATATCTAGGAAAAAATGACAAAAGATAATTGATCATCAAGCCCATGAATGAGACCATAGCCCAAAAGAAACTGGAAATATGTTATTTTCATTAGTAAAATAAATTTTTGAATATACTTACCCGATGATCATGTAGCTGTCAACTCCGTTGCCCGACAGAAATCTACGGTCGGGATACGCCAGCGATCGCTATCCAGGTGGGGGTGTACTCAACAGCGCCATCTGTGAGCAGGTACTCAAGTACTTCTTGTCAACAAGAACTCAATTTTCTCCTCGGTCCACTGGTTCTCTATGGGGAGGAAGGGCGGGTTCTTTAATTCATGATCATCGGGTAAGTATATTCAAAAATTTATTTTACTAATGAAAATAACATTTTTCAATATTAATCTTACCCGATGATCATGTAGCTGATTCACACCCAGGGTGGTGGGTGGAGACCAGCATACATGTTAACAAAGAAGCTAAGTATCCCGTATTTCATTTTATTAGTTATTCAAAATAACAAACATAAAATAAATAAGTACCTGGTAAGGAAGTCGACTTGAACCATTACTCTGCCTTTTTTAAGTACGTCTTCCTTACTGAGCCTAGCGGTCCTCTTAGGATGCTGAACGACTCCTAGGTGCTGAAGTATAAAGGGCTGCAACCCATACTAAAGGACCTCATCACAACCTCTAACCTAGGCGCTTCTCAAGAAAGAATTGACCACCCGCCAAATCAACCAGGATGCGGAAGGCTTCTTAGCCGACCGTACAACCCAAAGAACAACAATAAAAAGTATTCAAGAGAAAGGTTAAAAAGGTTATGGGATTATGGGAATGTAGTGGCTGAGCCCTCACCTACTACTGCACTCGCTGCTACGAATGGTCCCAGGGTGTAGCAGTTCTCGTAAAGAGACTGGACATCTTTGAGATAGAATGATGCGAACACTGACTTGCTTCTCCAATAGGTTGCATCCATAACACTCTGCAGAGAACGGTTCTGTTTGAAGGCCACTGAAGTAGCCACAGCTCTCACTTCATGTGTCCTTACCTTCAGCAAAGCAAGGTCTTCTTCCTTCAGATGAGAATGTGCTTCTCTAATCAGAAGCCTGATGTAGTAAGAAACTGCGTTCTTAGACATTGGTAGACAAGGCTTCTTGATAGCACACCATAAGGCTTCTGATTGTCCTCGTAATGGATTTGACCTTCTTAGATAGTACCTAAGAGCTCTAACTGGGCAAAGTACTCTCTCCAGTTCGTTCCCCACCAAGTTGGACAGGCTTGGGATCTCGAACGACTTAGGCCAAGGACGGGAAGGAAGCTCGTTTTTAGCCAAAAAACCGAGCTGCAAGGAACATGTAGCCGCTTCAGATGTGAAACCTATGTTCCTGCTGAAGGCGTGGATCTCACTTACTCTTTTAGCTGTTGCTAAGCACACGAGGAAAAGAGTTTTTAATGTGAGGTCCTTAAAAGAGGCTGATTGGAGCGGTTCAAATCTTGATGACATTAGGAACCTTAGGACCACGTCTAGATTCCAGCCTGGAGTGGACAACCGACGTTCCTTTGAGGTCTCAAAAGACCTAAGGAGGTCCTGTAGATCTTTGTTGGTGGAAAGATCCAAGCCTCTGTGGCGGAAAACCGCTGCCAACATACTTCTGTAACCCTTGATCGTAGGAGCTGATAGGGATCTTACGTTCCTTAGATGTAACAGGAAGTCAGCAATCTGGGTTACAGTGGTACTGGTTGAGGAAACTGCATTGGCCTTGCACCAGCTTCGGAAGACTTCCCATTTAGACTGATAGACTCTGAGAGTGGATGTCCTCCTTGCTCTGGCAATCGCTCTGGCTGCCTCCTTCGAAAAGCCTCTAGCTCTTGAGAGTCTTTCGATAGTCTGAAGGCAGTCAGACGAAGAGCGTGGAGGTTTGGGTGTACCTTCTTTACGTGAGGTTGACGCAGAAGGTCCACTCTTAGAGGAAGAGTCCTGGGAACGTCGACCAGCCATTGCAGTACCTCTGTGAACCATTCTCTCGCGGGCCAGAGGGGAGCAACCAACGTCAGCCGTGTCCCTTTGTGAGAGGCGAACTTCTGAAGTACCCTGTTGACAATCTTGAACGGCGGGAATGCATACAGGTCGAGATGGGACCAATCCAGCAGAAAGGCATCCACGTGAACTGCTGCTGGGTCTGGAATCGGAGAACAATACAACGGGAGCCTCTTGGTCATCGAGGTAGCGAATAGATCTATGGTTGGCTGACCCCACAGGGCCCAAAGTCTGCTGCAAACATTCTTGTGAAGGGTCCACTCTGTGGGGATGACCTGACCCTTCCGGCTGAGGCGATCTGCCATGACATTCATATCGCCCTGAATGAACCTCGTTACCAGCGTGAGCTTTCGATCTTTTGACCAAATGAGGAGGTCCCTTGCGATCTCAAACAACTTCCTCGAATGAGTCCCTCCCTGCTTGGAGATGTAAGCCAAGGCTGTGGTGTTGTCGGAGTTCACCTCCACCACCTTGTTTAGCTGGAGGGACTTGAAGTTTATCAAGGCCAGATGAACTGCCAACAACTCCTTGCAATTGATGTGAAGTGTCCTTTGCTCCTGATTCCATGTTCCCGAGCATTCCTGTCCGTCCAGTGTCGCACCCCAGCCCGTGTCCGATGCGTCCGAGAAGAGACGGTGGTCGGGGGTCTGAACAGCCAATGGTAGACCTTCCTTGAGAAGAATGCTGTTCTTCCACCACGTTAGAGTAGACCTCATCTCTTCGGAAACAGGAACTGAGACCGTCTCTAGCGTCATGTCCTTTATCCAGTGAGCAGCTAGATGATACTGAAGGGGGCGGAGGTGGAGTCTCCCTAACTCGATGAACAGGGCCAGCGATGAAAGTGTCCCTGTTAGACTCATCCACTGCCTGACTGAGCATCGGTTCCTTCTCAGCATGCTCTGGATGCATTCTAGGGCTTGGTTGATCCTTGGGGCCGACGGAAAAGCCCGAAAAGCTCGACTCTGAATCTCCATACCCAGGTAGACAATGGTCTGGGATGGGATGAGCTGGGACTTCTCTAAATTGACCAGGAGGCCCAGTTCCTTGGTCAGATCCATAGTCCATCTGAGATTCTCCAGACAGCGACGACTTGTGGGAGCTCTTAAAAGCCAGTCGTCTAAATAGAGGGAGGCTCTGATGTCTGCCAAGTGAAGGAATTTTGCAATATTCCTCATCAGTCTGGTAAACACAAGAGGTGCCGTGCTTAGGCCAAAGCACAGGGCTTGGAACTGGTACACAACCTTTCCAAAGACGAATCTTAGGAAAGGTTGGGAGTCTGGATGGATGGGGACGTGAAAGTATGCGTCTTTCAGGTCTAACGAGACCATCCAGTCCTCCTGCCTGACCGCTGCTAGGACCGACTTCGTCGTCTTCATCGTGAACGTCTGCTTGGTGACAAAAGCATTGAGAGCACTGACGTCCAGCACCGGTCTCCAACCTCCTGTCTTCTTGGCTACCAGGAAGAGACGGTTGTAAAAGCCCGGGGATTGATGATCCCGGACTATGACCACCGCTTCCTTTTGTAGCAAGAGCGACACCTCTTGTTGCAACGCTAGCCTCTTGTCCTTCTCCTTGTAGTTGGGAGAGAGGTTGATGGGAGATGTAGCGAGAGGGGGATTGCGGCAGAACGGAATTCTGTATCCCTCCCTTAGCCACTTCACAGACTGAGCGTCTGCACCTCTGCTCTCCCAAGCTTGCCAGAAGGTCTTGAGTCTGGCTCCTACTGCTGTCTGGAGAGGAAGGCAGTCAAAACTTGCCTTTTGCAGACTTGGAACCCTTCTTGGACTTGCCACGGTGACTGTCTGCACGGGTACCTCCTCTGCTGGAGGTTCTGCCACGAAAGGGCGGGATGAACCTAGAAGCAGGTGTGTCAACTGCTGCAGGGCGGAAGGGTCTAGGCACGGAAGGTAAGGTTTTAGCCTTACGTGCAGAAGAAGCCATCAGATCATGAGTATCCTTCTGGATAAGTGAGGCAGCCATCCCCTTAATCAGCTCCTCCGGAAACAGACACTTGGAGAGAGGAGCAAACAACAACTCTGACTTCTGGCAAGGAGTGATACCAGCTGATAAGAAGGAGCAAAGATGTTCTCTCTTCTTAAGGACTCCTGATACATATGAAGCCGCAAGTTCACCAGACCCATCCCGAATTGCCTTGTCCATGCTAGACATGATCAGCATGGCCGAGTCCTTATCTGAAGGGGAAGTCTTCCTGCTTAAGGCTCCCAAACACCAATCGAGGAAGTTGAATATCTCGAAGGCACGAAAGACTCCCTTCAACAGATGATCTAAATCGGAAAAGGACCAGCAGATCTTCGAACGTCTCATAGCCAACCTGCGGGGAGAGTCAACCAGACTTGAGAAGTCGGCCTGGGCAGAGGCAGGAACCCCCAAGCCGGGTTCCTCTCCCGTGGCATACCAGACGCTCGACTTAGAAGCAAGCTTGGGAGGCGGAAAGACAAAAGAGGTCCTTCCCAGTTGCTTCTTGGAATGCAACCAGTCCCCCATAACCCTCAAAGCTCTCCTAGATGATCTGGCGAGAACAAGCTTGGTGAAGGCAGGCGCAGCAGACTGCATGCCCAGAGCAAACTCGGAGGGAGGAGAACGAGGGGTTGCAGACACAAAATGCTCAGGATACAAGTCCCTGAACAATGCAAGGACTTTGCGAAAGTCTAAGGAGGGAGGCGTAGACTTGTGCCCTTCAATATCAGAGTGAGGCTCATCCAGATGTGCAGCTTCATCATCCGATACATCATCATCCGAAAGCTGAGTTGTGAGTGGCAAAGGCAGAGCAGAAAGCTGAACGGCTGAATCCGGCAGAACGGGTGCATGCGTACCTGCGGATCCAACATCATGCCTCTGCTGGTCGGTCTGCGAGCTGGCAACAACAAAAGCAGAGGGCTGGTGTGTGGGAGGGGCTGCGGTGGGTTGAGGAGCATGCGGTATGGTATGCAGAGCATGCTGTAAGGTATGCGGCTCATGCTGCATGGTATGCGGAGCATGCTGTAAGGTATGCAGAGCATGCTGCATGGGCTGAGGAGAATGCCGCATAGTGCTGGAACCCGGCAACTCCTGATGCGGCAGCTCACGCATGTTAGCAGATGGTGCAGCAAGAACATGCGTCTGGCAGGGAGGACTGCGCATCGGTGGAGGAGCTCTCACAGGTGGAGTGTGGGAGCAGGCAGCCGCAGTATCTGCTGAGCGCACAACCTCTGCGGGTTGTAGGTTAACAGGAGAGGTGTTAACTTTCTCGGCATGATACTCCTGCATGAATGCTGCAAGCTGAGACTGCATAGTCTGCAGCATGGACCACTTAGGGTCTACTGTGGTTGGAGCAACAACAGACGGAGCAGTAGCCTGTTGAGGGACCACTCTACCTCTCTTGGGAGGTGTGCAGTCATCAGATGACTGCGGCGAGTCCGAACTGACCCAGTGGCTACACCTGGGCCGTTGGACTCGCTCGGAAGGGACCTTACGTTTGAGCGGTCGTGAGACCTTGGTCCACCGTTTCCTCCTGGAAACTTCTTCCACAGACGAGGAATGTAAGGGCTCATTCGTCTGTATGTGGATGGGACGATCCTTAACAGATACGTCCGCAACCACTGAGGATACATCCGTGCGCCGATCAAGGCCTGCCGAACCCTTTGGTCCTTCGACATTGCTTCTCCCCTGGGCTTGGGAGCTTGCAAGAGGTCCCAGACTGGGAGGACGACTGGCACGCACAGATGTACCCTCATGCGCAACACTGACACTGACACTATGCACATCACTAGCACTAACACTTCCCACTGCACTCTTCGCTTTCAGCTCTCTGACATCTGCCAAGAGCTGATTACGGTCATTAACCAATGACTCCACCTTATCACCGAGAGCCTCAATGGCACGCAACATATCAGCCATTGCAGACTGAGCACTCGTAGCAGGTTCGGGAGTCACCACCACAGGGGAAGGAAAAGGTTGAGGGGCATGGGGAGAGGAAAAATCCACAGAGCGAGAAGAACTCCTCCTATCTCTCTCCTTCTCTAACCTACGTGCATATCTAAGGAATTCGTTAAAATCGAATTCCGAAAGCCCAGCACATTCCCCACATCGATCTTCCAATTGACAGGATTTACCCCTACAATTGGAACATACGGTGTGAGGATCTATAGAGGCCTTCGGAAGACGCCTAGTACAAGTCCTAACACTACACTGCCTGTATTTAGGAACTTGGGACTGGTCAGACATCTTGAATTTAGAAGTAGTCAAGGGGGAATTCCAAAATAAAGCAAAGTTCGTTAACCAATAAATCAAATTAATTCCAAAAGCTTGCTAAGCTAAGGATAAAGCTTCCTGAATAGCGAAGGCTAAACTTTAGAGCAAATACATCACCAAATTGTGAACAATAACTCCAAAATCAACAGCGTATCCAAGTAGGTCTTGCCGGCGGCACGACAGAGGAAAAATTGAGTTCTTGTTGACAAGAAGTACTTGAGTACCTGCTCACAGATGGCGCTGTTGAGTACACCCCCACCTGGATAGCGATCGCTGGCGTATCCCGACCGTAGATTTCTGTCGGGCAACGGAGTTGACAGCTACATGATCATCGGGTAAGATTAATATTGAAAATTAGGTGTTACTGTGACTTGAATATTCAACTATGCAGCAGCTTTTCAAGGTATGTCAACTGACTGAAAGATCAAGGACCTGCTTTGTCTTGAAATAAATGATGAAAACCAATTGGAATAATGACATACCACTGATCCTTTTCTTCAAGCATTCACTACATAATTTGAAAGGAGGTTTTTGGCTTGTACATTTGGGGGAACCAGCTTGTTAAAGGTTTCTTTTATTGTGATCCAGAATATCTAGTTGTGACATTCAAGCGAGTTTCCAAAATAGACTAAACCAGGGTAATGCTTTAAACTAGCCTTTGGAAAATGGGTGCTCTGGTGAAGGCAGATTATTATTATTATTATTATTAGGGTACCCTCAAGCAAGAGAACTCTACCCAAGACAGTGGAAGACCATAGTACAGAGGCTATGGCACTACCCAAGACTAGAGAACAATGGTTAGATCTTGGAGTGTCCTTCTCCTAGAAGAGCTGCTTACCTTAGCTAAAGAGCCTATTCTACCCTTAGCAAGAGGAAAGAGGCCACTGAACAATCACAGTACAGTAACCCCTTGGGTGAAGAAGAATTGTTTGATAATCTCAGCGTTGTCAGGTGTATGAGGACAGAGGAGAATATGTAAAGAATAGGCCAGAATATTTGGTGTATGTGTAAGCAAAGGGAAAATGAACCATAACCAGAGAGAAGGATCTAATGTAGTACTATCTGGCCAGTCAAAAGATGCCATAACTCTCTATTGGTAGTATCTCAACGGGTGGCTGGTGCCCTGGCTAACCTACTTTTGGAAGATACAGAGAATTACTGTTTTACAGATGGGAAAATTTTGGATGGGATAGGTGGCTCTGACTGCACACCTGACATAAATGACAATATTGGAGATGTGTGCCAGAATATTTTCAGTAGTGTAAAGATCGCTGGAGTTGTTATTGTAACAACGGCTGCTGATATGAAGTGTTACAAATAGAACATGCAATTATAAATCTGGAGCACATCCTGTGGTAAATGATATTGCAGCTTTCCAAACTAGTCATGAGGGACCAGCTTGAGTACCAAGTGTCGAGCATGAAAAGACGTTAGCTCACTCAACAGTACTAAGAAAAATAGACATTCATCTACAAAAATAGTTTTTCAAAGGATTGCCTTTCCTCTCCTTCAAGCAACCCGTTACAACCCAACAAAACAATTGGAAACATCTGTTTGCACCAAAGTGGGGAAAAAAAAGATTGCATGGAAAATACTGTACAGTACACCATAATATCTTTAGGGAGACAGTAGTCCCCCTGGAAAGAAAAATGTTAAATGACTACATTACACTATTGCAAGTTGTAACTTTTTGTAATAAAACATACTGTATAGTTTACTATGCTTTATGCTAGTAATAAAAGTCTCTCTTTACTGCTTTCTAAAACTGAGGGAACAAAAAGAAAGCTGAAAATAGGCGCCAAGATCAAGTGATTGATTCCAATCACACTGATATGAACAATTAAACCTTTTGTACTTTTATTTTCAAGCCATCTAGTATATTCTACAGTATGTGTAATAAATGCTAATTATCAACAACAGGCAGGTCTGAATTTAGTCATAACTATAGCAGGATAAATTTTCATGACATGGCTTAAGGACACTTTTCAATTTGATGAAGCTGCAACAAATGAATGCTGCTGATGCATAGAAAGGTTAACATACATTGATGAAACCAAATAGTTACCTCTTCATTAATATTTTCTTTATCAATACTTTACATTGACACAATCACATTATTCACTTACCTGGCAAACTATAAGGTTTCTATTATTTGCCGTTCCCTGAGGTATCAGACTTAACCAGTTACAGTAGTGTTTTCTTGACAGGTCGTAGAAAGTTACACCTCCCGAGTTATGGAATACCTATATGAAAAACACACATACAGTACCAGAATATTTCGTATTTGTTAAAGGGGAAAAAAGGAGAACTAGAAATTTCATACTAAAGTATAAAGGGAAAGTAGCTGCTGAATACAAGTCTCCACTAGAAAAGGAAAACTAAAATGTCTAAAGTAGTCATTTGGTTTTAAAATAAATATGGATTGCTCATCTACTTAGGTGACCTGGCTTTTAAAATTGGCACCATACTGTACTGTGAAACAAAGATAACCAAGACTCTTGAAGACACGTCTAAAAAAAAATATTGTATCACAACCGCTCAAGCTTAAAATGAAAGATTTAACATTTGAACATGAAATATCTAAATCTGAAGGCAATGACCTAAATTTAAAAGTCTAAAATAACAAGACAGGCATGGATATTACTGCTTTCACATTTCTATACCAAATGTAATCATGATATCACAGATTCTCTAAGTAATTTGTACTTTTCCTAGCTATACAAACCTGAGATTTTCAAGTAGTGAATATTTCCCAGGCGAGATGGAAAGCCGTCGAAATCATTTATGAATGTAGTTGAACGACAGGTGGGAGCGAGGGTAAGGAGTCCTGCCCCAACCACATGTCAAAAGCTCTTAGGACAGAGAGGTAGTTAAGGAGGGAAACATAACCTAAAGGACTCAGGTTTGCATAGCTAGGAAAAATAAAAATTACTTTAAAAATCTTTCATTTGTTCCTAACCAAAATCAGATTATTGTCCCTTAAACAGTGACTCACTTGTTTGGTGGGTCAGAAGTCTCCCTAGAACCAAATTAGTTGGTTATTTTTCTTCCCTGGAGGTCTCAATCTTCTAGATCCTGTACGTGAGCGACGGAGTCAACTCCAGCAACCTCCTATTTGACTATCATTGGGATAAATAGGTTGATAGGGCATGGCCTGACCAAGAGGATTGATATGAGGTCAAAAGAGGGATCCCTTCCCCAAAAGGGAAAAACAGTCCAGAATAATGTACCTGGTGTATAATGACCAACAGGTTGGTATACATTCCACCATCCTCCCCCTTGTCTAGGGAGGATGGGAGAGAATTTTTCTAGGTTCTGGAGAATGGACCTCAGAAATGTAGTTCACTAGTATCAAGATCAAACCAGTAACGCTTCAACCGCTACTTCCCTAAGAGGGCCAGAAAGAGTAAAAAGAGACAAGCCAGTCATTCCGACTTCATTCCAGGTTTACATCTACCGTATAGGTTACCCATGACAAGATGCTTAGTGCCCCACATGGGAGCTGGGCTTGCTAAACCACTACTTGAGATGCCACCAAAAGACCAAGTGCAAAGGTTTCTAGGGACTTGTAGGTATAGTACTGTATTCCTGTAGATTAAAGGCTGTGAAGGAGGTCTGATGCATACAGACCCTAACCTTCAACTCCTTGCCGACAGCAAGATTCCTCTTGAAGATTCCTCTTGTAGACCCTGACTTGGCAAGTTCCTGTCCTAGCTGGTTCTTCAATGCTCTCAGCAGTTGAAACATATGAAATAGACTCAAAGTTAAAAAGAGATAGAGTTCTAGACACCCCTTTCTTGATTTTACCATTTGCTGACACTCAGGTTTGAGGTGTCAGGTCTTCTTCAAATAGAACCACAGAGCCCTCACAGGACAAAAACATCTCTCTATGCTCCCTGAAAGTTTCATGTAGAGTGAGGATGGAGCAAGACTAGTACCTGGGGTTGTCCCCCAGCAGATTCCAAGTTTAACCCCGTGATTTGGCATTAAACTTGAGGAGCTCCTTCCATCTCTCTGCATGGGAGACTAAGGCAGAGAGAGTGTAACATGCCTAAACTTTTTACCGATACTCAAGTAGCAGAGACCATCTTGAGAATCAGAACCTTGATTGACGGCCTTCTAAAAACCTTGGACAGGTAAGAGCGAGAGCCTTGAGAATGAGGGATGTTCAAAGCTCTTCTGGAGAATAGACAATTCCTATGCTCGTGTAAATGACAGCCTTTACAGCAGCGACTAAGAGGAACCTCTCTCAGCACAGGAAGACTATGAAATCCGCAATCTGCTCTAGAGATGATACAATCAGAGAAGAATCCATTCTATGACATCAATAGTAGAAGATAACCCACTTTCCTCGGGAGAATGAGGGTCATAAGGAGTTCTGTCAGGATCTTAACCGGGAGCCACTAGGGGCAACAAGAGTCCCGGAATAATTACCACCCTGTAGATTAGCGGACAGAACAGTGTGGAAAGGAGGAAAGGTGTAACCAATCATGTAATCCAATGGGTATTGTAAGACAACTTCAAACACAGACTATAGGTTTGGACTAGGGAAGAAAATGCAGGAAGCTTCATGTTTAGCCATGTAGCCAACAGGTTGATCCCTGGAGAACTCCATTAACCAAAGCCTCTCTGTTATACAGGGATGTAGGGAATCTCACCTTGCAACCCTCCCCAGGCAACAGTGTGTCTGGCCAAGTCCATTCCTCTTGCCTGAAATATATTTAGCTGCCAACTCTACGTTGTGGAATGCCGTCACGATGTGCATCTGCTTCGTCAACTTGCAAAGTAAGCATGGGAATGTGCTTCTTACTTAACGTAAGCCACTATGGTGGTGTTGTTGCAACACCACCACCGAATGCTTCCTTAATGTTGAGAGAAGCCTGCAGCACTAGAAAGGCTGCTAGCCTTCAGGACATCAATGAGTAAGTATATGCTTCTTCTTACCTTCGAGATGACCAAGTCGTTCAAGGCGTACACCGTACACTTCTTTCGATAAATCATCCAAAATTAAAGCGTCGAGTAGGCCTCCCCTGTAAGGGTTCTCATTCATCAAGCAGTTAAGATCAACTAAAGCCTCCTGTCCTGCTGGCACCCGAAGGGATGAGAGATTCCTGGAAGCTGACCGGTGATTCTTCAAAGAGATCTCTGACGAAGGCGCCCACTTGAGGAAGAACTTTCACCATTGAGGAAAGGTGGCCATGAAAACTCTGCCAGTGCCAAGCTGGTAATAATATCTTGAACAGAACGGACAAGTTACCTCCTTGAGCATGTTGATGCAATTGCCCAACTGACACACTTGCTGCTACCATGTTCCCCGTGAGCCCAAGTACTTACACTTCGACTTGGACTAGATTCAACTTTTTCTCAATTATCATAATCCCCAGATCATGACAAAATCCATACGTCTAATACAAAGGAGGCCAGGATTAGCCACCCATTGAGATACAGTACATCCACAGACTTATCCCTTGCAACCAGGCCCATACTAATACCAAGGTGAATATCAGAATGAACTGCAGAGGACTATTACACTGTCCAGAGCATAGAGTCCTAAACTGGTACATCGTACTGTAGATGAAGAATTAGAAGTACTGTACTCTCTAAAGCACTGATGAATGGGTATTTAAAAGTATATGTCCTTTAGATCCACTGAATGTTTAAAGGTCACTCATTATTGGCCAAAGCAAGGGAAAGGATAATGCCCTATAAACTGACCATATATACATATGATCTTACTCTCTGATAATACTCAGCACAGACCACAATGTTTCCATCCTGAACTTCATTTGATGCACAAATTCATTACAGGGAGAGAAGTCAATGACCAACCTCCAGCCCCAAGTTGACTCCTCTATAAGGAAAAGTCTACTGCAGAAGGTCGGAGACTTCTTGAACGACTTCAAGTTTGTTCCTCTCTAACATTCCTCCTACCTCTGTCTACAAGACTAAGGTTCTTGCCGATGTTGGAAGACAGACAAGTACTTTATCAGAAAGTGAGAAAGGTGGGGCTGGAGGGCTGAAGAAGGTAGTAACATTACTTGAACGACTACCACTATCCAAGAATCGGCTCTATACTGTACCACTCCCGGGTTGCCCAAAAATTGACAAGCAACCCCCTACTCTTGCCAATAAGAAAAGGGTTGGGGAAATGCTGACAAGTGTAGCCTCTTCATTCCTTCTTCCACCACCCCACTGCCCAGAAAGAATAGGTTGGGTAACTCGAAAGGGCTGTGCATGCACCAACTCCCTCCAGGAAACTGTGGTCCTAAGGCCTTCGTTGTCAAGTTCTGAAGCGACAGAGCTACCTCCAAACTAACTTGTTTTGAGAAAGGGCAAAACTGAGAGCAAAACTGACAACGTAATCAGGAACTGAAGAAGACCCAGGAAGGCTAACAACAGCAAGGGAAGAATCCCTGGAATTGGACATGACAGACAAAAAGAGTACAGTACTCGTACTCTTACCTCTACTGGGTGGGGTGGAGAGACGCCACAGTCCCATCCCTTACGGCACTGGGCGAAGATCCCTCAGCCCCCAACTCATTGTCTTCCTCTGCACGCAAGCACGTAATGATAGCCTCAAATGCGGAAATCCTCTCAACTTGCTTTACAATGTACAGTGATACCTCGGTACTCGACCATAATCCGTTCGAGATCCGTGTTCGACCTCCGATTTGTTCGAGTACCGAATTTTTTTTCCCCATAAGAAATAATGGTATATATTCTATTCCGTTCCCAAGCACTCGAACAGGCCCAAAATATTAATAAAACGTGTACCTAAACAACAATAATTATCTAAATGTGTATGAAATTGGTCAGAAAATCCTATAAAACAATTTTAAACCATTTACTGTACTAAAATAAAACAATTTTAAACCATTTTCTGTACTGTAGTGAACATACCTTTGAGCAGCGGTTCGATGGCATACAGGGATGGATGTGGAGAGGATGGAAGGGGGAGGTTACTGCTTGGAAGGAGAGTCCCCTTCCATGATGTGGCGGGGTAGTTCTCCTTCAGGAGTTGTTTCTCTCTCCAATGAAAGGGTGGGCAGATCTATTTCAGGGGTTTCTTCTCTTCTTTGTCTCTTCTTTGGAGGAGAAACAGGCTTTGATGTAGCAGCTTTCTTTTCTTTTGTGAAAAACTGGTCTATTGTTAATTGTTTCTTCCTCCTCTGCAGTATTCTTCGAAAATGATACATGACACTATCATTAAACATATGCACTGCCCGGTTTGCTACTGCAATTTCTGGGTGGTATTTTTCAGCAAAAGCCTGCACATCTGCCCACTTGGAACAAATTTCATTGATGAGAGAACTTGGAACATCCTCCCTTACCTCATCCTCTTCTGAAGATTCCTGCTCCACAATCAGATCCTGCTGCTGTTGTTGTTGCAGGTGCAACAATTCCTCCACAGTCAACTCGGTAGAATGGCTTTCTACAAGCTCATCAATATCATCCTTGTCGACCTCAAGCCCCAAACTCCTGCCCATGACAACAATTTCCTCAACGACATCAGTGTCATCAGAAATTACAGGGGTAGCAGTGCTTGGACCCGCCTCTGGTTGGAAACCTTCAAACTCCCTCTCTGTGACACATGATGGCCACAGCTTACGCCAGGCAGAGTTCAATGTCCTATAGGTCACACCTCGCCAAGCTTGGTCAATCATGTTAACAGAGTTGAGGATGCTGAAGTGTTCCTTCCAGAATTCCTTTAGGGTCAACTTCGTGTCACTGGTCACTTCAAAACACTTTCTGAAAAGGGCCTTGGTATAGAGTTTTTTGAAGTTTGAAATGACCTGTTGGTCCATGGGCTGGAGTATGGGAGTAGTATTGGGGGGCAAGAATTTGATTTTGATAAAGCTGTATTCTTCTTTCAAGTCATCCTCGAGACCTGGAGGATGTGCAGGAGCATTGTCCATAACCAGAAGACATTTCATTGGCAAGCTCTTTTCAATGAGGTAAGCCTTAACCTGGGGGGCAAACACTTCGTTTATCCACTCAGTAAAGAATTGTCTTGTGACCCAAGATTTAGTGTTCGAGCGCCACATAACTGGTAGTGCACTTTTACAAATATTATTTCGTTTGAACACCCGGGGGTTGTCCGAGTGGTACACTAACAAGGGTTTGATCTTGCAATCGCCACTTGCATTTGCACACAGCAACAATGTTAGCCTATCTTTCATTGGCTTGTGACCTGGCATCTTCGTCTCGTCCTTGGTAATGTACGTATTGGCTGGCATTTTCTTCCAAAATAACCCAGTCTCATCACAATTAAAGACTTGTTGTGCGATCAAATTTTGTTCATTTATGTACCGATCGAATTCCCCCACGTATTTATCGGCTGCAATTTGATCCGAACTAGCTGCCTCCCCATGCCTAGTAACACGATGAATACCTGTTCTATTACGAAACTTTTCAAACCAACCCCTGCTCGCTTTAAATGTAAATGAATCACTTTCACTGGTACTCGGACTTTTCTTCACTAATTCTTCATAGATATGCAACGCTTTTTCACAAATGAACGCTTCACTAACACTTTCCCCGGCCAACTGTTTTTCTTTAATAAATATTAAAAGCAACTTTTCCATCTCCTCAATCACTTGTGGCCTTTGCTTAGTTACCGCCGTAACTCCCGTTGCAACATTCGCCTTCTTAATCATTTCTTTATGCTTTAAAAACGTAGAAATGGTCGACTTCGCCATTCCGTATTCTACCGCTAAATCGGACACTCGTACACCATTCTCATATTTCGCTATAATTTCCTTCTTCAACTCGATCGTTGTTCGCACTGTTTTCCTCTTCTCCTTCCCCTTAACACTCATTACTTTCTTGGGACTCATTATGAAAGCTAAAAAAGCAATTAAAAGCACTGAAAATCACTAAATCACAACGAATGCTGATCGCGCGTTGTCTGAGTGACGCTCTCGAGAGAACTGATGCTTCCCGAACAAGCGAGAGTGGCCGAGATGGCGCGATCATCACAAAGCCCATGCGGTCGTCACGTGTTCGGCTGGTCGAGTACCGAATTTTTGGTCGAGCACCGCAGCAAAAATTTCTCGAAAATTTTGGTCGAACTCCGAATTGTTCGAGTATAGAGTCGTTCGACTACCGAGGTATCACTGTATCATATATTAAAGGAAGAGCATGAGTTCAATGTCCGGGCAGAAAGGTTGCCAAAGCTCCTTTATCAACAAGGTGGCAAAGATTGTATGGGGCCATATACTCCTATCCGATCTAGCTACTGGGATAGACAGGGAATCATATCCATGACATTGACCCAGCAGGGCCATGGCAAGGGGATGGGACATGGGGTCACAGCCCTTGGGAGCTGAAACAAGGGGCCATACACAAGTCCCACCTGGTTACCAGGGTATTCAGGGGATCCAAAAAACCACCTCGCGGGGCTGCAACACAAGGTTTTGACCACAGCCCAGTGCATTGCGTGGGTGAAGGGGGAGGGATGGCACGGGCCAACACCTATTCTTCATGGTTAGCAGGGCAGCCAGGAGACCAGAGCCAAAGCTACAGGTGGGTAAAACACAGGGCCGAACACACCTATCCAGCCTAACCAACAGGGTAGCCGTGGAGCCAAGCTGCGGCCCTACCCTGGGGTCTCAAATGCAGGGCCATACACACCAGTCCCACCTAGCTACCAGGTTAGCCAGGGACCTGAGCTGTGGGCCTAGGGAGCTGAGGAGTGGAGCCATGATACATGGTCATGGCCCAGGACCCATCAAGACACTAGGGTACCATCCAACCCTATTAAGAGAGATGGTGTTGAAGGGAGCCCTTACTTTATAACTATGGTGTTCTGAACTTCTTCGTCCTCTTTATTAGAACTCCACTTGTTATTCTTATTATTATTATTATCATTCTCCGGTCTTTAATCGCTAATAACTCAGTCAATTTTAAAGCGTTTGTTTTCAAACTTGAGCAGCAGTATGACCCATATGGGGGAAGTATAAATCAACAAAATCGTGCAGGTGCATGCAGCGCCTTCTATGCCCAAAGCAAAAATAATTTAAAATGATCGCTCTTTGAGATCTCAAGAACCTTTCCATCAATTGCTTTCAAAGATTTGCTGGAGATACCTTGGGCCATGGTCTAGTGCAGGCTCAAGTCTGAGCTAATTCTGTGAATTAGTTTTTGAGATATGAAATAATAAATGGCTGCCCCATGGTCGTAAATGCTAAATCAGAAACTACTTGGCCAATTTGAAACAAATTGGGTGGAAATGTAGAGGGTAATAAGACAACATAAACTGTGCAATATGAATGACCTTGACCTCAAAGTCAAAGGATGATTTTTGTTAAAAGATCAATTTTTAAAAAAAATACTAAATCTACAGTGCTATCCAGCCCGATTTAACACAAGATTTCATTTGAGCCTTGAAAGTAGGGGTTAGGAGGCCTTCCAAGGCAACCTAGATAGTAAAAGGCTGTTTACTTTAAGAAGAGTAGTTTAGGTCCCTTTGAAGGCCTATAATCAATACTACTGTATACTATTTCCCATCTTTCTATTGTTTCAATATCCCTTAGAGCAAATTATTGGCAAATTCTGTGTGAAGTTCTTTCTAAGAATTGCTTCAGCAATTCTAATGTTCTCTAGTTGTTATTATTACTAGCTAAGCTACAACCTTAGTTGGAAAAGCTGCATACTATAAGCATAAGGGTTCCAACAGGGAAAAACAGCCCAAGGAAGAAAGGAAATAAAGAAAAACAAACTACAAGAGAAGTTAAGAATGATTTAAATAAAATATTTCAAGAAAAGAAACAACACTAAAACAGATCTTTTATATATAAACTATAAAAAGACTTATGTCAGCCTGTTCAACATATAAACATTTGCTGCAAGTCTGAACTATTGAAGTTCCACTGATTCAACTACCTGATTAAGATCATTCTACAACTTAGTCACAGCTATCATAAAACTTCTAGAATACTGTGTAATATTGAGCCTCATGATGGAAAAGGCATGACTTAGAATTAACTGCAATATTGAGCCTCATGATGGAAAAGGCATGACTTAGAATTAACTGCATACCTAATATTACAAACAGGATGGTAATGTCCAGGAAGATCTGAATGCAAAGGATGGTTACAATTATGAAAAACCTCATGCACATGCATCATGAACTAATTGAATGATGGTGCCAGAGATTACCATCTAAATCAGGAATAAGAAATTCAATAGACACTAAGTTCCTGTCCAACAAATTAAAATGAGATTTAGCAACTATAGACCAGACAGAAGAACAATATCTTAAACAAGGTAGAATGAAAGAATTATAAAATTTCTTCAGAATAGAATGATCGCTGAAAATCTTTCTAAGACTTTCTAAATAAGCCAATTTTTGTGCAATTGAAGAAGAGACAGACCTAATGTGTTTCTCAAAATTAAATTTGCTGTTGAGAATCACACGTAAAATTCTAAGTGTCATACAAAATTTAAAAAAAAAACATTATCAAAAATCAAAAATTTTAAGTAATTTTTATTTTTCCTAACATACTTACCGAGAACTACTTTCTTAGGAGTTACCTGTAATCTCCTCTCTACCGACCAGAGTTTTGTGTAGTATACCCTAAAACCTGTTTTCTATTGAGGGCTAACTCGGGCGTAAGAGAACGTGCCCCGAGGGTAGCTTTCGCGCTAGGTCGAGGTCCGCCTGGGTCGTGAGCGTCAGTAAGTTCTTCGGATGTTGCACAATTCTCGCAAGGGCAGCGAGGCACTCGGGGAAGGTAGGGAGGGCCATTACCCGAAAGTAGTTCTCGGTAAGTATGCTAGGAAAAATAAAAATTACTTAAAATTTTTGATTTGTTCCAACACGAATACTTACCTCGAACTACTTTCTTAGGAGACTTACACTTTAGGAGGTGGGAGTGCCTTCCTGACCCTCAGACCCAGCAAGCGGAAGCCAAGAGGCCTAGGTATAAACAAAACATACTAGGAAAACGGACGATAGGGTAACTACACAAAGAGCTCACATTAGTGTCTAAGTACTCACCCTTTGAAAAACTTCTTCTGATGTTGAATCCAGTAACGTAGTTGCAGAGAACGTGTTATCCAATGGTTCCAAAAGGGTTATCTCCGATAAGGATAGGGAAAAAACGGGGAATAGGGTGAAAGGGAACGAACCTGTCTCTCCCGGTTTGCTATCCACGATCGAGCCTGGGGCTTTTACCGTTAAATCACTTGGAGCGCGGAGATAACTGTTCCAATGGAGAACCCGTCTAAGGACTTCCTTGAGTAGCCTTGAGGTAATGGGCAGTAAAGGTTGACTGGTTAGACCAGGTACCTGCCCGAAGGATCTGCCCCACTGCCATGTTTTTCTCAAAGGCTAAGGACGTACTCAGACCCCTGATGTCATGGGGTTTGGGGATGCCTGGTAAGGCCAGAGCTTCTTCCCTGTAGGCTCTTGCAATAACTTGTCTCAACCAGAAGGAAATGGTATTCTTGGATACCTGTTTCTTAGTAACACCTGTGGAGACGAAAAGGCTCCTGATGCCTGGCCGGAGATGAGCCGTCCTTTCAAGGTATTTTCTAATGGCACGGACCGGGCATAATCTCAAATCCTCAGCATTCCCCGTCCTAGGGATAGCTGGCAGAGAGAATCCTTCAAATTTTGGATCCTAGACAGCTGGGTTCTGGGTTTTCGCCACAAAAGAAGGAACGAACTTGAAAGATATCTCTTTCCACCCCCTCGAATGAGAGACGTCATAAGACAGCCCATGGATCTCCCCTACTCTTTTTGCGGAAGCCAAGGCTAGCAAAAAGACTGTCTTGAGAGTGAGATCCCTGTCTACGATATCTTTCATTGGCTCGAAGGGGGGGCCACTTAACATCTTCAGGACCCTAGCTAAGTCCCACTGAGGCACCCTAACTGCTTGTGGGGGGCAGGACTGCTCAAAGCTCCTGACAAGCATCGAGATGTGCCTAGAGGAACCCAGGTCGATGCCCTTCAGGAGGAAGACTTGACCCAAGGCGGCCCGCACTCCTTTTATAGCTGGGATTGACATTCCTATTTTGTCCCTGAGATATACCAGAAAGTCCGCTATGTCTGGGACCGAGGCTTTGAGGTGTTTAATGCGCCTCGAAGCGCACCACTTCGTGAATGAGGCCCACTTAGCTTGGTAGACCGCTGCCGACGACCTTCTCAGGTATAGCGACATCCTCTTAGCCGTAGCTGATGAATACCCCTCCTTCTTCAGGAGTCGCTCGATAGTCTCCAGGCGTGAAGACGTAGAGACTGTGGGTTGTCGTGAAACCTGAGAAAATGCGGCTGTCGTAGAAGATCTGACCTGTCGGGGAGTGGCCACGGAGGTTGACTCGCCAGGTCTTTTAGGTCTGCGAACCACTCTCTCTCCGGCCACCAGGGCGCTACCAAAGTCATCCTTAAGTTCCGGGCAGTCCTTACTCTGTTGAGTACTTGCCTTATCAACGTGAAGGAGGGAAAAGCGTACACGTCTAGGTTGTCCCACCTGTGCTGAAAGGCATCCTCCAGGGCTGCCTTCGGGTCTGGGACAGGAGAACAATACACGGGAAGTTGCGCGTTCAGTTTGGTTGCAAAGAGGTCCATCACCGGGGAACCCCAACGTTGGATGATGAGTTTGGCTACTTCTGGGAGGAGGGACCATTCTGTCCCTACTATTTGACCCATCCTGCTGAGACCGTCGGCCAGCACGTTCTTTTTCCCGGGGATGAACCTTGCTAATAACACAACCTGGTTCGTTTCTGCCCAATCTAGGATCTCTAGGGCGAGATTGCACAATTCCCTTGATTTCAAACCTCCTTGTTTCTTTATGTACGCTACCACTGTGGCGTTGTCGCACATCAACGCCACAGTGTTTCCCCTTAGTAGATCGACGAAGTGTAGGCAAGCTTTCTGGACTGCCTTCAACTCTAGGACATTGATGTGTAGGTCCTTCTCCCCGTCCATTCAGGTTCCTCTCGCTGTCTCGTTGAGGAGATGGGCTCCCCATCCCTGGTTGGAGGCGTCTGTGAACAGAAGTAACTCGGGAGGGTCGTTCGCGAAGGGCATCCCCTTGAGCGAGTTCGATCGGCAATGCCACCATTCCAGGGAGGGTATTGTGTTTGGAAGGACTGGGATTAGTTCTTGTTGCAAGTCCAGTTGGCACCAGAGGTTTTTCAGGTTCCATTGGACGGCTCTGAGTCTGAGTCTCCCCTGGGGAACCAGTTTTTCCAACGACACCAGATGCCCTATTAGTCTTTGCCAGTCCTTCGCCCTCCTGGGTTGCCCCGACAGGAACGGACGAAGGATCTCCATCAGATTGCTTATTCTGTTCTCCGAAGGAAATGCTTTTCCCAGAAGGGTATTGTGGAGGATTAATTTTAATTTAATTTTTTTTGCCAAATCGAGACATTTTATTTGCTTTAGCTTTGTCATTAATGAGAGAGAGAGAGAGAGAGAGAGAGAGCGAGAGAGAGTGAGAGTGAGTGAGTGTGGGTGTTTATTTACTGAAGTTTGGTCAAACCGCAAGAGAGAGTAAGTGTTTATTTGCATAGTTTTGTGAGAGAGAGAGAGAGAGAGAGAGAGAGCGAGAGCGAGAGCGAGAGAGCGAGAGAGAGTGAGAGTGAGTGAGTGAGAGTGAGTGAGTGTGGGTGTTTATTTACTTAAGTTTGGTCAAACCGCAAGAGAGAGTAAGTGTTTATTTGCATAGTTTTGTGAGAGAGAGAGAGAGAGAGAGAGAGAGAGAGAGAGAGAGAGAGAGAGAGAGAGCGAGAGCGAGAGCGAGAGCGAGAGTGAGAGTGAGTGAGTGAGTGAGAGTGAGTGAGTGTGGGTGTTTATTTACTTAAGTTTGGTCAAACCGCAAGAGAGAGTAAGTGTTTATTTGCATAGTTTTGTGAGAGAGAGAGAGAGAGAGAGAGAGAGAGAGAGAGAGAGAGAGAGAAAGAAAGAAAGCTTTTGCTTTAGTTTTGTCAGAGAGAGAGAGAGAGAGAGAGAGAGAGAGAGAGAGAGAGAGAGAGAGAGAGAGAGAGAATTTCATTTGCTTTAGTTTGTTAGATCGCGCGTGCGCGAGAGCGTATGTGTGTATGTGCGTTTGTGCGTGCGTGTTTGTGTGTCCGCGGTGCGCGCTGAAGAAAAAGGGTAATTAGCGAATGATTGTTTGAAGTTGGAAAGATTGTTGGTATAATTGAGGTTGTTTGTTTACTTTTTTAGCTAGGATAGGGTGGTGATGAATGTCTTGGGCGAAAGCATTGGATAGCGAACGATAGTAGGAGTCGGCTGTGTATTTTTTTTGCTCTTCGAAAGCCGGCTGTGAAGCTTTTTTTTATATTCTGAGTAAGTACTGTTTTTATTTATTTTTGTTAGGCGCGTTCATGAGTGATAGAAAGTTTATTGTTTATCTTTGATTATGGTGCGATAGTTAAGTTAGTTAGGAGTGTTCATAAGTGTTTTTTTTATTTTGGCAGGCCGCGATTCCTCCTTTGGAGAGACCGAATTTTGAAATTGGATTATTGTTGATGACCTGGCCTGTATACGATTTTTTTGGACTGTTTTATTGGATTGCTGAACTGTTGATGACCTGGCCTGTATACGATTTTTTTTGGACTTTTATTGGATTGCTGAACTGTTGATGACCTAGGCCTGTGAATTGAGATTGCTGATAATAATGATGTTTATGATGATGATTATGATTAGAACGACCACCCCAATCACTGAGACAGTTATGGCAAATGGCCACCGAGTGGATTGTTGACCACAAAGCTGTGGTAGTGGGCTGCAAAAGACAGTTGGCAGTGTGTGGACGACTGTTCCATAAAATATATATACGTACATATTTTGGTGTTGGTGGTGTGAGGTTAATGTTAAGTTTTGATAGGTTTTTTTTTGTTTATTTGAATGGTGTTTATTGTATATTTAGTGTTAAGTTTTGGATGCAGTTGATTCTAGTTTTAAGTGTAAGTTTTTGAGAATATAGTTTTAAGGTTATGTTTTGTTTGTTTTTCCCTTCGTGCAATAGTCCAGTTTGAAGTAGAGTCAGGGGAAAGTTTGTATTGTGGGATATTGAGAAAGTAAGAGTGATTAAGGGTGTGGGGGGTTGTTTTTGTTTACATCCCGCTACAGTATCTAGAGTCATCCCCAAATAGGTCATTCTGGTGGAGGGGGATAGGTTCGATTTTTCCGGGTTGATCATGATACCCAGATCCTTGCAAAACTGGAGAAGCTTCGTCCCTTGCTCCTTCAAGACTTCCTTCGAGGAGGAAAGAAGCAACCAGTCGTCCAGGTACCGGATGAGGCGAATGCCTCGTTCGTGAGCCCGCACTGAGACTGTCGTGAAGACTCTCGTGAATACCTGGGGAGCTGTTGACAATCCAAAGCAAAGGGTCTTGAATTGCAGGATCTGGGTACCCCATTTCACCCGGAGAAACTTTCGACTCGAGAGGTGGACCGGAATTTGGAAGTAAGCGTCCTTGATGTCTATGGTCATCATGTAATCTTTCTCCCTCAAGGACAGCAGGACTGACTTCGGAGTGTCCATTTTGAAGTCTGTCTTCCTTATGAACTTGTTGAGAGCCGACAGATCTATAACCGGCCTCCACCCCCCTGTCGCTTTTTCCACCAGGAACAGACGACTGTAGAAACCTGGACCTGGGTGTAGGATCTCCTCCATGGCGCCCTTCTCCAACATGGTGGACACTTCCTCTTGAAGGGCGGCCCTCTTCAACGGATCCTTGGGTACCAGCCACTCCGACCGGATGGCCGGAATTAGAGGGGGGGGTTCTGCTAAGAACGGTAACCTGTAGCCCTCCTTCAGTACGGACACTGTCCAGGGCTCTGATCCGTGAGCTTTCCATGCTTGCCAATATAGTCTGAGGCATCCCCCAACCTGAGGCATGGGCAGGAGTAGGGGGCCTCCCACTCTATCTCCTCCTGGAGAAGCGGCCTGAACGGCCTCTCCTGGAGGCAGAATAACCTGTCCTAAAGGAGGCTGAAGCTGCTGGGGCTCCTCTACGGGGGGGGGGGGGGGGCTGAGGCGCTGAGGCCCAGGAGGAAGAAGAAGCTTCTCTCTTCGTCAGGCTAGGAGAGGTCTGAGACGTCGCGGCACTGTCCGAGACAGACCTCTTGTAGGGAGGTCTCCTTACCGGCGTAGGCCTGGGCGCGTTTAATTCTTTCCTTTTAGACACCTTCTCCATGATCGCCTCCAAGTCCTTTAAGGGGAACAAGGAGTCACCCCACAAAGGAAGGCTCCTCATGGCCCTCGCCTCTCTGTCTGGGACCTTCCGGGACACCTTCGCCAGGATGGTGTCTCTCTTGCGAAGCACCCAATTCGCTGTCAGGGCGAGAGACTGGTAAGTGAGAAACTTAAGGGTCTTGCCTCCGGAGGTGATAAGCTCCCTCAGGAGGCTTTGCTGTTCCGGGTCTGTCGGGTCAAAAGTAGCTTGCACCCCTACTAAAGTGGAAGCCCACCAGTCTAGCCAAGAGGAGACATGTACTAGGTCCCTAGACATTTCCTCCATCATCGCAGCCTCCGATGGAGAAAAACAGACCGGGGCTGAAGAGGCTCTGTCCTCCGAGGCGCCCTGTCCCAGAATGTCGAGAGAAGGTTCCACTTTGCAGGCTCCCGGCCGTCGTCCTTCTGGCACATAGACCCTGCTCTGCGTTTTGAGCCCCTGGAGCAACTTAGAAGAGCTCTGAGTCTTGGGAGCTTCGGCATTACCTGCCACCACTCTATCCACGTGCTCCTGTCCCAGGACGAGATCCCGGGCCACAGGAAGAGCCAGGGAGGCTTTTGGTTGGACAGGAGCCTGCATCAACCGGATAAGGCTGGACCTCCAATAGTCCTCATCGGTAGCAGTCGGTTCTTCGATCTTGTGATGTCTCCTGATCAGACTAATTACTCTTCTGTAGGCCGAGTCCTCCGTCGGGGAACCCTCTCTACCGTCGGCCGAAGCCTCGGCTTGAGCCCGGGGAGCCGGGTCACCGGGCACTCCCACCGGGCGCCTTGGTCCTGGCACAACAGGCACTCCCTGCGGAGGTACTGGTCTTCCCCGGCGGAGATCTCCGCACCAGGAACGGGGGTTAGGACAGGCATCGCCGAACCGGCGAGGACTAGTGTCCGATCATGCTCTCTGGGGGACGAGGACGCGGATCCCGTGGGCTGACCCGAGGGCCGCACCAGCTGGGCTGGTTCGGCCAGGCTGCCCGTAAGGAAGCGCGGTTCCCCCCGCTGGGCAGGGTGAACCGGAGGCTTCGCGGTCTTACGCCTGCCTGCAGAGGCCTTCTCGCGTTTCTCCCTGCGAGGGTCATAACCATGTCTGGAGGATGGTCTCCTTGGCGAGAAATCCCTGGACCGCCGGTCCGGGGAACACTGTATCTCCGACTCACGGGGTACGAAAGCCCAATCACCATCGGGTGACCTACTCCTCCTGTGTTTCCTCCGTGGAGAACGGGAGCGCCTCCTGCTGTACCTGGAACGTGATCTTGAGCGGGAACGCCTGCTCCTGGACCGCTCCCTCCGACCCCGATGTTTCCTCCTGGCTTCTTCTCCCGACGAGAATGACTCCTCCGAAGAGCCCGACGTCACTGTACTTACCGTACGGCGGGCGGGAGCGGGGGCCGCGGGAGACTTCGCGACTCGTTGCGTACCCGAGGTAGAGGGTTGCAGGAAGGCTTCAGGAACTTCCGTGAGAGGGGTTGGAAACGAGGGTTGGCGCCCAACACTAGGGAACCAGGAATCCAGGCCCTCTTCCATCTGCATAGGGGACCTACCTGGTGTCTTAGGAAGCTTCCATCCGAAGGCATCACTCCCTGCGGAACCTAACTTACCCTGGTTGTCGCCGCCTGCCGAAGAACCTGAAACACAGGCCCACGAAGGGGGCGAAGACACAGAAACAACATTGCTACACCATAAGGGGCCATCGGAGGAAACGTGCCCCCCCAAGCACAAGGGCCGAGTCTCCAGAGCTCCCTGACACAGCACTACCAGGCTCCTCACTAGCCCGAGAAGGTCCCGCAACTCCCACTTCACACTCACCAGACACCTGGGGAAGAACGCCCGGTTCTTTCCCCACGATGGACTTACCTCGTCCCCTACTCTGGCTAGGGGAAGGAGAGACAAAAGCCCCGTCGGACCGTTCACTGGGCGACGGTAGCGGCGAAGAAACACTCGATTTCCTGGGTGAACGTTTCGACGATTTCTTTTTCTTCGTGCCGTAACGCACCCACTGAATATCACTCCAACCAACACACTCGAGGCATGTATCCGAAGACGAACAAACTTTGCCCCTACAGGAAGAGCAAAGGGAGTGAGGATCCACTTCAGGTTTGGAGAGGAACGCTCCACACGATTTTCCGGCTCTAGGCCCAGGACAACGGCGGATCTGCTCCATAACGCACAAACACAAGACACAGGAACGCAGGGAATCAAAGGAATACACTTGGGAAGCACAAGGAAGGGTAGTGAACACACAGGAACACAAGGGATAAGCACAAGTTACCACGCGGTAAACACGTGGGACACACAAAGGGTCGAGAGAGACGAGAGAGCGACGTGGTGACACGTCGCGACCAGAGAACTTACTGGCGCTCACGACCCAGGCGGACCTCGACCTAGCGCGAAAGCTACCCTAGGGGCACGTTCTCTTACGCCTGAGTTAGCCCTACATAGAAAACGGGTTTTAGGGTATACTACACAAAACTCTGGTCGGTAGAGAGGAGATTACAGGTAACTCCTAAGAAAGTAGTTCGAGGTAAGTATTCGTGTTGGAACAACTGAAATTTCGATGTTGAGGAGCCACTGTCTTCGACCAAATTACAATCATACTTCTTAGAAGATGTATGTATAAAGTCACTGGTTGAAGAGAGGGATGATGAAGAGTCAGAGGAGGAAGAAGAGTGTACAAGTTTCGTTCTCTTTTCAACCCTCACCTTTGGCTCTGCAAGCAGAGGTGTCAAGATCTGAGTCATCAATGACAACAATGTTTCCCAAAGGAGAGAAAAAACATGAGTTACTCCATTGGAAACCACAATACTGGGAGGGTAGAAACACTTACAGGGTAGTAGGAGTCCTTGACCCCAGACAAAAGGTTTAGGGTGAAGGTGCTGAGGAAGGGGGGCAAAGGAGTGACTGGATCAGGGGAGATGCCTGGGAAACACCCTTGGCACCGGGGCAACACTTCATTTTGTTCTCAAGGCCACCCTACGGTCAGAATAGGACACCACTGCAAACATCACAGGAATTATGGGAACACACTGACTATGACCTTCACCACTGACATTACCATGGGAGGTACTGGCACTAAGGAGACTTCCTCAAGACCTAAGGAGGCCCTATACAAACATACACTTAAAATTGCACAGGATACCACGACCTACAATCGGCACACAGTGATGACACTGAATATTCATGCCCCCAGTAAGAAACAGAAAGAGTGGCTCTACAGACAGTTCAACATAAACCAGATGTAAAGTCCATCCTCGCACATATAAATCTCCTGCTTCACACATAATGATTAACAGACAGCTTTCACTTCCAAGAAGGAAATGAAAAGCTTGATTAAGGGTGCAATAGTTTTTCTATGCTCTTTGCAGCATAAAAATAAGGTAATAGAGCTTTTAATGGGGGGGAGGGGGGCTCCTCACCCTCACTTCAACCTGTCTTTTAACTGCCTCTCAGTAATTTCAACAGCCGCCCTGTCTGTACTGAAAACATATACCCTGTTTTTATGACGATGGTGTTTGTATTTCACACGAGAACAGTTATCAATTCTTGGAAACAAAAAGTTGTTTTTTTCAACTTGCCCATTTCATTATTAACTTCTGGTAAACATCAAACAAAACTAACAAGCTCCAATAACAAAATTCCTTCATCTCAGTATACACTTACAAGAAAGCAACAGTAAAATTAGAGAACAACAGTATTTTAAACTAGAGAATATTCTATACAAAAAGAGTATGTATGTTATGTCATTTAAATTTTTTTAAAATGACAAATTCGTAGATAATTTGTATTTTTCCTAACTATACAAACCTTAGCTATTTAAAGTGGGTAATTACTTTCGCGTAGCTGAACGGACGAGCCATAAAATTTTAACGAGGGATTATTACCCCACCGCTATTTAGCGGGGGGTAGGTAGGGTAGCTAGCTACCCTCCCCCCTCACACACCTGTGTTGTAGCTCCACTTTTTCTTAGAGGTAGGACTTTATGAGGGACAGGGCTGGCGGGCAAGTTTGATTAAATAGCTAAGGTTTGTATAGTTAGGAAAAATACAAATTATCTACGAATTTGTCATTTGTTCTGTAACTGGAATACAAACCACGCTATTTAAAGTGGTGAACCCTTAGTAAGGGTGGAACAAGTGCCAGCCATACTGGCTTTTGGCTTTGCCCGGGGACTCATTATCCGAGTGTGTGAGCACTCAACAATAAAGAGCCCCTGTACCTCGCTCGCACCTTTCTGTGCAAGGGCTGCGGCTTACGTAAGAAGTGTGTGAAGGAATATGTGTGACTCGTCCTAGGAAGTTGACCTGAAGTTCTTTAGATGGAAACTTAGGGCTAGGACTCAACCAATACCACCTCGTCAGGGTATAGGGGAGCGACAATATTAACTTAATACTAGGAACACAAGGGAACATGGTTTACCTGCAGAGGTTTGAGATCAGCTGTGCAGAGAACTCAGGATGCTGCTTTCCCCAAGAGAGGGGAGGATGAAGAAAAGAATAAGGGCCAGGCATACCTTTTCATTCATGCAGACTAAAACCGGGTAACAATGCCCTCAACCCTCTGCTACTTGTCCATTAAGGAGCCTGAGGTTTAAACCAGCTGTTGTGCAGCCACCGCAGGGCCGATAGAGAACGTATCGAGCCTCCTGTGGGTCACGTCTTGCAGGTAGTGGGCTGTGAAGGTCGTTTGACGCTTCCACACCCCTGCTTGCAGAACCTGCGTCACTGAGAAGTTTTTCTTGAAGGCCAGGGAGGTAGCTACACCCCTGACATCATGAGCTCTAGGGCGACGTGACGGAGGAGGGTCAGGATTCAGGGACAGATGGATGGCCTTGCGAATCCATGCTGAGATGGTGTTCTTGGTAACCCTCCTCCTCGTTCTCCCAGTGATGACAAACAAAGCCCGCACTTGGGGACGAACTGCAGCTGTTCTCTTCAGGTATAGCCTCAGACTCCTTACTGGCCACAGTAGGAGATGGTCTGGGTCATCTGTTACGGAACGAAGACTTGAAATCCAGAAGGAGTCGAAGCAAGGGTCCGGCACTCCCGGATTCTGAGTCTTAGCAATAAACTCAGGGACGAAGCTGAACGTTACCTCCCCCCATCCCCTTGAATGGGCGATGTCATACGAGAGACCATGAAGTTCGCTGACAAGCTTGGCTGATGCCAAAGCTAGTAGGAACACCGTCTTCCAAGTCAGGTGGCGATCTGAAGCCTGGCGTAATGGTTCGTAGGGAGGTCTCTTAAGAGACCTGAGGACTTGAACCACATTCCATGGAGGAGGTCTCACTTCCGACTGAGGGCAGGTAATTTCATAACTACGTATGAGTAAGGAAAGTTCTAGCAAAGAAGAAATGTCCACTCCTTTGAGCCTGAAGGCAAGACTTAAGGCTGAGCGATAGCCTTTCACTGCCGAGACTGAAAGGCGCATTTCTTCTCGCAAATACACGAAGAACTCCGCTATTGCTGGAATAGTGGCATCGAGTGGAGAGATACCCCTTCCACGACACCAACCACAGAAAACTCTCCACTTCGCCTGGTAGACTCCTGCGGATGACTTTCGCAGGTGTCCAGACATCCTTTCCGCAACTTGTTGGGAAAATCCTCTCTCTGCGAGGAGATGCTGGATAGTCTCCAGGCGTGAAGCCGAAGCGAAGCTACGGCTTTGTGAAAGATGTTGGCGTGTGGTTGTTTTAGTAGCTCGTGTCGTGGAGGGAGTTCTCTCGGAGGCTCCGTAAGGAGTTGCAGAAGGTCCGGGAACCATTCCGCGTGATGCCACAGCGGAGCTATGAGAAGTCATCGAGAGGTTGACCGATAGTCTGAGCTTGTTGAGTACCCTCCTCATCAGACAGAAAGGGGGAAAGGCGTATACGTCGATGTTGTCCCACCGTTGTTGGAAAGCATCTTGCCAGAGAGCCTTGGGGTCCGGGACTGGGGAACAGTACAGCGGCAGTTTGAAATTCATCGCTGTCGCGAACAGATCCACATTTGGGGAACCCCACAAAGTCAGGACTTTGTTGGCTACTTGACGATCCAAAGACCACTCAGTACTCACTATCTGAGACGCTCTGCTCAGACTGTCGGCGAGCACATTCCTTTTGCCCGGAATGAAGCAAGCCAAAAGTGGAATCGAGTGGACTTCGGTCCATCTCAGTATCTCTACTGCAAGATGGGATAGCTGTTCTGAAAAGGTACCTCCCTGCTTGTTGATGTAAGCCACTACTGTGGTGTTGTCGCTCATCCCCACCATAGAGTGACCTGCCAGGTGCTGTTAGAACTGTTGAAGGGCCAGAAAAACGGCCTTCATTTCTAGTAGATTTATATGGAGGCACTTTTCTAATTCTGACCACAGGCCTGAGGTCCTGTGGTTCAGAACGTGGGCCCCCCAACCCTTTCTTTGAGGCGTCCGAAAACAGCATCAAATCCGGGGGGAGGACGAGAAGATCCACTCCCTTTCGCAGGTTCTCGTCTGCCACCCACCACTGAAGGTCCGTCTGTTCCGCGAGACCCATAGGGATCAAGAGTCCGGGAAATCGTGTCCTTGACTCCACCGGGACTTGAGTCGCCATTGCAGATATCTCATTGAGGCGACCGTTGGGAACTAGACGGACAAAGGATGAGAGATGGCCGAGGAGACGTAACCACGATAGGGCTGGGAGTTCGTCTCGTCTGAGGAAAGGACTTGCGACCTTCCTCAACCTTGCTATCCTGTCGTCTGATGGGAAGGCTCTGTGGAGATTGGTGTCCAATATCATGCCTAGATATACCAGTCTTTGGGAAGGAAGCAGAGAAGACTTCTCGAGATTTACCATGATCCCTAAATCTTGGCAAATTCCCAGAAGTTTGTCTCGGTGTCGAAGAAGGGTTGACTCCGAGTCTGCTAAGATCAGCCAGTCGTCCAGATAACGGAGGAGACGGATGCCGATCTTGTGTGCCCACGACGATATCAGGGTGAACACTCTGGTGAAAACCTGAGGTGCTGTGGAGAGACCGAAGCACAGCACATTGAACTGGTAGATCTTGTTGTCTAGTCTGAATCTTAAGTACTTCCTTGAAGACGGATGGATTGGGATCTGGAAGTACGCGTCCTTCAGATCCAGTGTGCACATGAAGTCTCGCGGTCTCACTGCGAGTCTGACCGTGTCTGCCGTATCCATGCTGAACGGGGTCTGCTTGACAAACCTGTTCAGAGCTGAGAGGTCGATGACTGGTCTCCAGCCTCCAGACGCCTTCTTTACAAGAAAGAGTCGACTGTAGAAGCCTGGGGACCCGTCGACGACCTCTTGGAGAGCGTCCTTCTTCAACATGGTCTTGATTTCTGCCCAAAGGGCTTGCCCTCTTGCCGATCCCATGGCAAGAGAGCTCAACGACACTGGATTCGCTGTCAGGGGAGGAAGAGATGTTATGAACGGGACGCGATATCCTTGGCTGATCACGGAGATCGTCCAGGAATCGGCCCCGAGTTGCTGCCACCTGTTCGCGCAACTTTGAAGGCATCCTAGCGTTTGCGGTCTCGGCCACTCCCCCTAGGATTCTTGCCTCCCCTGGAGGACTTCTTGCCTCTCCTGTCCTTGACGGGAAAGGGCTGTTTGGACACCGCTGCCTTTGCTGCTATTGCCGGTTTTGTCGTCTTTGCAGGGCGAGGTTGTTGGGGTGCTGGAGGCTTATGCTTTGATGTTAAAGCCCTCTAGAGGATGGAGTCCTGGTTGGACTTCCTCCACCTCTCAGCTGCCTTCTCTACATCTTTCGGCTCAAACAGGCTACTCCCCAAAAGGGAGGAATGTCTGAGCTTACTGACCTCAGTGTTGGGGACCTTCGAGTTGAATCTTTCAGACACCGTATCACGGCGTTTCAGGATAGTGTTAGCCCACAAGTTCGAGACTTGGTGGGCCAGAAACTCGATGGTACGAGTGCCTGAAAGAAGGAAGGTCTCCAAGGCCTTCCTGGTACTCTCCTTAGACAAGTCTTCGGATTGTATCAGGATGCCAAGAGATCCCAGCCAGATATCCCGCACACACTTCGCTACCTTCTCCTGGCAGAGTGTCTCCGAGGCCGAGAACGACACTGGCCAGTTGGAGAGTCTCTCGAGAGGGACTCCCCTAGAGAGCTCTTCCACCGAGTGGTGGAGGGGAAGAGTTAAACAGGACTCCTCGATGATTTCAAAGTACCTCCTTTAATGGACACGAGGAGGTGGGAGGAGTTTGTTTCCGGCGCTGGAACGGCTGGAGGAGGCTAGCTCGGAGAGCTGGCTCTCAACCTTATCTCTGGCACTCTTGACCCCCTGGGACCAGGGCAAAGCCGCGCTGGTTTTAGGGCGCTTTTGAGTACCAAAGACTCGGCCCAGAACCGTGTCCTTGCCCTCTCGAGGAGGAATCTCCGGATCCAAAAATCCATTAACCCTTTCACCCCCAAAGGACGTACTGGTCCGTTTCACAAAACCCATCCCTTTACCCCCATGCACGTACCGGTACGTCCTTGCAAAAAAATGCTATAAAAAAATTTTTTTTCATATTTCTTATAATTTTTTGAAAAAATTCAGGCATTTTCCAAGAGAATGAGACCACCCTGACCTCTCTCTGACAAAAATTAAGGCTGTTAGAGCAATTTAAAAAAAAATATACTGCAAAATGTGCTGGGAAAAAAATAACCCCCTGGGGGTTAAGGGTTGGAAATTTCCAAAGAGCCTGGGGGGTAAAAGGGTTAAGGTTCCTCATCAGAGCCAAAACTTGCCAAAAGGCATGCTCCAACTCCAGCGGCTCTCCCCCTGATGGACTAGCAGCAAGGTCTCCAGTCCCCAAAGGCTCTTCTTGGGGGGACTCGTGGACGTTCTCCGCGGGCTTAGCTGGTTCTGGTCTGATCCTCGACGAAGATTTTGGAACCGTCTTGGAGTCCTTCGACTCCCTCCTGGGAGGGATGCAGGATTCCAACAAAGATGGTGGGGGGCTCTTCTCCGCCTCCACCCGAGGAGACTTCTCGGCGCGAGGTGGGGTTTCTCCCATTGGTGCGATGGGAGAACGCCTCACCTCAAGAGAATCCCCCGAGGACGGAAAACCCTCGTCCACAGGGAATGGAGAGAAAGTCTGGGGAGGGGAAGGAGCCTTCCTCGACAGCTTCCGAGGAACTAGTTTCACCCTTGGAGAAGTAACCACATCGTCCACTCCTCTCTTCCTCTTCAGAGGGGCCGAGATAGCCGCTGATTTGAGGCCTAGTTCAGAGAAGGCGGGCTTGAAAGCCTGCGCAACCGCTCTGATCAAGGGCCCAAACCAGGGCAGCCGACTGACAGCAGCGCTGTCAGAGACACCCTCTGGAGGGAAGGGGATCGTAAGATCCCTTGGAGTGGAAACTACTACTGGGTCTGCCTGAAAAGAAGAAGCTGTAGAAGAGATCCTGGACCTGTCAGGAGATTTCCCTCCCTCCGTTGGGCGCGCTGTCCTGCGCTTACGGGGGGGTGGGGGGTGGGGACGCGATGAAGATGACCTGATTAATGGCTGTCAAAAAGGCGAGGGTGAAGGCGGACCCGTCCGATCACCACCCGAGCCAAAGTAAAAGTGGAGCTACAACACAGATGTGTGAGGGGGGAGGGTAGCTAGCTACCCTCCCTACCCCCCGCTAACTAGTGGTGGGGTAATAATCCCTCGTTAAACTTTTATGGCTCGTCCTTTCAGCTACATGAAAGTAATTACCCACTTTAAATAGCGTGGTTTGTATTCCAATTACAGAACAAATATAAAATCAGACCATAAAACATTAAAACCAATGCATACAGAGTATATACAGTAAAACAAAGTAACTGAACATATACCGCACTGCTCGGTATTTTGAAAAGAACGTTACAGTATTTGTACCATTTTAGGTATATTGTTAAATGGAGTATAACTCATATATTGTAAGCAACTAACAAGCTAGTTTACCTTCAATGGAAAAAAATTATTTGACACCAGGTTGGGCACTTGCGGAGCTAAAAGGGGTCCCAGTTCTGTACTCTTTGGCAATCGCTTGTGCGTAATAACGGAGGTCTTCCCATCTGGCCCATGAGTAACTTGAACCCAAGGGGGCAATGATTTGTAAGCCAAATGGACATCATCCAACCCCTGAAATAAAGGTAAAAAATTACAGTACAGCATATTTCCGTATCAAATACAGTATATGAGATATTTCTATACAGTATACCATATTCCTGTACTCCTCCTGGTCACTTGGACTTATAAATTTTGGTATTCATGATAGGATTTACATACATTTGAAAGCTCCACAATGTCATAAAAGCAAAATGCAAATGTTGTTTTTATTCCCATTACAATAATGCTGTGATGTTTCTTATTTCCTTGTAGTATACACTACTGGAATATATTCATGAAATAATACTGTTAACAATAATTTTGAAGCTGTTTTCATAAAGGGATATCATCTGTTGATCTGAAACAATGCTAGATATCCCTTTAACTTACTAAGATTATTCCTAATCATGTGAATCTCATGCATAGGAGTTAACATGAAGAGAGAACAGAGTCAAGTAATTTGATAGCAATTGGTAAACTTTTCGGAAGTATTAGATCAAACAAACTCCTCTCATTACCTATGATGATCATACAGTATCATTGGATTTTAACTTTACAGGTTTAGACATGATACTAGTTCTCTTCACTCTCTTCATCTAATCGTCAATCTGTATACTCTATATCTGGACATCTAAAATTTTTATGACCCACAAGGATAAAATCTCAAGATAAGTGTAAAATTTTAAATAACATCCTTTGACAGATGTTCCTAAAATGATATTTTCATAATAAGATAAATTTTTGAATATACTTACCCTCTGGTTATATAATGGCCAAGTCCCTGGACGCCTCGGCAGGAAATTCAAAATCTCTTGCGCACCTAGCGCAGATATACCAGGAGTACCCCAGCGCCCTCGCGGTACCACAGGTAGAACTATACCCAACCAATTCAGATTTTCCATGCCCCATGGTCTCTAGAGGGGAGGAGGGTGGGTCTAAAACTTATATAACCCGCGGGTAAGTATATTCAAAAATTTATTTTATTATGAAAATATCGTTTTTAAATATAAAACTTACCCGCTGGTTATATAATGGCTGATTGACACCCATTGGTGGCGGGTCAGAGACAGCCGTATAATCGGATATTCACTCAAGAGTTACATAAACAACTTAAGCGGTTCTAACCTGATAAGGAAGCTGACAGCAATGCTCTGCCTCATTTTGTCTGCTATCCTTAGGAGATCCAGTGATCCACTCGGGGCTGACGATCTCTAGGAGCTGTCAAACGGTACAACCACCTATAACATGACAGGACCTCAACTAATACCCTTGTTCCGGGCGCTCTCTAGGAACAAAATGACCACCTGACTAGGTCAAAGATTGCAGGAGATTGCCGAGCAATCTTCACATACAATAATAAAAATATATATAACAGTTCCAAGAGAAGAACAGGGGTACTAGGAATTTAGGGAAATGTAGTGGAGAATGTTTCACCTACTACTGCACTCGTTGTTGCAAGTGATCCCAAAACGTAGACGTCTTCATAAAAAGACTGGAAACGGTAAAAGTAATGAGGCGAATACAGGATTACCGCTTCACAAGGCTGTATATGCAATGCTTTGCAGAGAACAGTTTAGTTTAAAAGTTACAGAAGTTTCTACAGCTCTAACTTCGTGTCTTTACTCTTACAACATCTTACGATCTGTCACCCAACCGTGCGGAAGAACCTTTGTAATCAAGGTCCTTATGAGATGATAGAATGTTCTAGACATGGATAGCGCAGGCTTCTTGACCGTGCACCCAAGAGTTATGAATAGACTCTTAACTTCTGTGTTCTTGTCCCAATAAAACATTATCGTTTTAATCGGGCAAAAAACTCTTCTCAGCCCATCCCAAACCAAATTTGAGAGAATAGTGATCCCGAAAGATTTAGGCTATGGATGAGAAAGATGTTTGTTAATGAGCAAGAATCCAGGTTGCAAGGTACCTATGACTTAACCAATGTGAAGTCCGTGTTCTTGCTAAAAGAGTGAACTTCGCTGACTCTCAACTATGGTAGACTTACTCAGAAAGTCTCCAAAGTTAGGCCTTAAAAAGAAACCAAGGGTAAAGGGTCGGATCTGTCACTACCGCGAAACTCCAGAAACGAACCCTAAATTCCAGGCTGGCGCATCTTGCTGATGCCTCCAAGTCCTCTCAAATGATCTGAGAAGACCTATAAGGTCTCTATTTGATAGATCCAATCTTCTGCGTCTGAGGACAGAAGCCCGCATACTCCTGTACCCTTTGATGGCCGAAGAGGAAAGAAAATAAGTTTTCTTCTAAGGTCTAAGAAAAAATATACCACTTGTGTTAGAGTTACCTAATGAAGAGCCGGCTCTAGCTCTACACCACTCCATAAAACACTCTAATTGGGTTGTAAAACCTTGAGGCAAATGTCCTTTGTACAAGCGAAAGCCTCAGCTGTCTTCTTCAAACAACCCTCTAGATCTTAGGGGTTTTCCGAAATACTGGAGGCAGCTAGGCCTAAAGCTTGAAGGTTTAACATAAAACGCTCGTGATCCTGACACGGGGAAAAGGACTAAAGACATGCTTCCAGCATGCACCCAGCATGGTCCCAGCATGGTTCCAGCATGCTGCCTACACCCAACATGCCGTGAGAGAGAAGAGGGATCTAGAACCGCCTCCCAAAACTTGTCCATATCGGTCGCAAGAAACCGATATTAAAGCTAGGCTTGTTGAAAAGAAGCATCAACAACGTGAACCTCATGCTGTGAGGTTAAGACCTGATCGTGTGTAATCAGCGAGTGTTCAACAAACTTAAAGCCAAAGCTTGACACAAGGGAGCGGTAGCTGCGAAGCCAGAGAGACGCGAAGGAGAGACAATAGTCTGTTTATACTGCTGGAAGAAAGACTTGACTGTATGCGTCTAAAATGCCACCATAATGTCACATGTGCTTGCATTGCCGTAAGGTGTCAGCGTGCCGTATGCGTTCACCTTGTCGTGTGGAAACAGCGCTGTCAGTGAGCCCCGCTTGCTGTAAAACTACAGCGTGCTGCGTGGAGGCGACAGCATCTCTACCGGTCATTGACGGAAAGACGGAACTGATTGCCGAGAGTTGTCCCATGTAGGATGCGTCCACATGAGTGAGAGTCACGCAGACCGCTAAAATGGGACAACTCGTTGAAAGGATCAACTTAGGCTGTCAGCGTCCAACATACGACCAGACTGGCGTCTGCGTCTGTGACTGCGTGAGGGAGAGACCAGAACCTGCGTGTGTCTGCGTGACGTCTGCCGTAAGAGAGAGACCAGAATTCTACAAGCACCCGCTCTAACGTTTCTCGTAACACGAGCATATCTCTGCGAGGAAGCGTTACTAAGCATAAGAGAACTATGGCTTCTGACACTGGTCGGAAAACCATTTCTTTGATCTCTGGTAGTCCTTAGACTCTTTAGGAGAAAATTTTTTCCCACCGAGAATCGTAAACGCTAAACACAGATGAAAAGACCTCTTTTAGCTCAGACCAAATCTACACTCGCGGGGTAGCGAGTGCGCCAACCCAAGCATGAGCGAAAGCCGGGAGAGAACATCAACCGTAGTCCTGAGAGCGACCTGGGAGAGTCCCTATGACATTTCAAGCGCGCCTTGTGCGCGAACTGAACGTATCCAATGCTGTGAGATACCGTCAACAGTGGTCGCTAGACCTCAGAAGAAAGTAATAGAGCTTTCCCCAAACTGGGGGAGGGAAAGAAGTGTGAACAGAAGCAGACTGAGCACCTTTTCCCGGAAGAACTGTGTGTCTTACACGATTCTGGTGCCGACACGTCGCCTTCTTCCGAAAAGAAAAAACTTCGGGCGAACGTTAGATACTGCAGGATAAGAAAACATACGACTCCTGAAAGGTCTAGGACAAATTGATAGGTGACTACCAAGTCTAGGTTTTGCGACCTTCGATGAGGGCAAAGCCTTTCCTCCCTGAAAGTGAGTCAGAATCCAGAGGAAGAGCTAGGATTGTATGTGACTTGTCTGACTTCCGCTTCTATCGCGGAAGAAAAAACACTCTCGATTGCTTCCTGTTTAAGCATCAAACACGTTTGCTGCAAAGGAAAATTCTGTTCGCGTGCATACATGACGAGTAACCTCCTAGTCTGGAAGACAGGGAAAACGTAGACAGTCATTCTCGTCAGGGAACTGCATTCTAATATGCAGAAAACAGTTACAAGATCCATGATACCATAGCGATGACGAACTGATTGCTTCAAGACATTCCAACTTCGTCATTCCAAAGTGGAGAAAGAACGTCTTGGACTGCACCAACAATATCGCTCGGCGGAACAGACGTTTAATACACAAAGTCCGTAAAGAACCTCAGCCTACCGACCTTCCTCCTCCCAAGGGTTGGAACGTAAGGAAGAGATATAGGACTAGGGGCAAGGTGAACACGAACAAACACCTCATCCAGAGCACTGCGCTATGTTTACGAGTCACTAACAAGAGCGGTTTAAAAGCATAATACCTTAAATCATAAAAGATCTGCCCGTGGTGGGAGATATACTTTTACGTTCTATTCTCATAAAAGGCCTTAATGCCCTTTCTGTTGTTGCAGCTGCAAGCGCTATATCAATCTCTATAGTAAGGTTCGTTATTTTCCTGAGAATGATTTGATGTTAATTTATTAATTTATTTTACCATTAATTTACTAGGCCAACGTTCCCTAAAGGAGCCCTTTGGGTTAAAGCATCTTGCTTTCCCAACTAGGGTTGTAGCTAGCTTGTAATAATAAAATAAAATAACTAGAGACATCGACTCAACTAGCGAAAACTCTGAAGTCGGAACGAGGAGCAGCAGGTAAAAAATACGGTATGAGGGAAACTCTTTTAGAAAAATTCTCATGAGTTTCTGAAAGTTATTCCCTTCCTTTTACAATCTCTATCCTCAAAAGAGAAGTCTTGATTCTTAAGAATCCACTCCTTATGATTCTGAATTCAGACCTCAATACTTAGAGGTTTTAATTCTAGTTCTCACAACCAAGAGTTAGAGCCGGCCTTGGTCCGAGAATATAAAATCTTTCTAGTTAAGATTTATTTCTTAATATAGCGCCTGGAGCAACAATAACTTAACACTAGACGTTCATGGTCAGGTTGACATCAAAGTCTATTGTCATAGGTAGTGAAGCGTCCGCCCGGACGTTGAAGCGTCCACCCCGACGCTGAAGCGTCCACACAGATGCTGAGGCGCCCATAGTAGCGCTGAAGCGTCCACACAGCCGCTGAAGCGTCCATACTGACGTTAAAGCGTCCACACTGACACAAAGCGTCCACACTGACACAAAGCGTCCACACTGACGCTGAACCGTCCACACCGACGCTGAAGCGTCCACACTGACGTGGCGCTTCGCTCCATTCCGTCAACGTTCCGTTTCCGATGCCGCACCGCTCCGATGACGCTATGCCGGCTCTGTTGCTTGGCGAACGTCGGCGCGTCCATATAGACTGATACTAGGTGCTATGAGCAGTAGGTTTGCGTTGAGCAGGTAATCGAAGTAAAGCATCCACTTTCTCCCACCATTGAACATTGCGGTTGGTAGGCCGCCTTTGCGACAACAAGACCTCACCGTTAAAGACACGACGCCTGTGCGACCGTGTCAAAGATCGGAATCGAGACATCCAACCGCACTGATAACGGCAGGCTGAAAAGACTGCACAAACGAAGATAGATGCTGTTTCATGCCTAACTACAAAGATCAAGGATCAACCTTTGGCGAAACGTATTCAGCATTAACTGCGTCGAACCATACCGCTTGCCACTGTCGAGAGACGACACCCATCAGGTGGCGGTGGCGGCACTGCGTCTGCGCCGCATGAAACGTAACACACGCAGAACGAATCTAATTTTGTTTTCAGCTTAGCGCCTTTGAAAACACTAATACCTCGCTTTATCTATCGCGAGGGTGAGCGTTCTGATGATAGACAGAAAACGCTCGAGAGGACTTCAGTTCAGGTCTTAAAAGACTGTAACGCCTGGTTACCCTCTCGATTCCTTTCGCCGTTTGACTTAACTTCTCCCCTGGGTCCGGGAGCTCGACAGAGGTCTAAGGCTAGGATAACGACAGGTCCGAATAGAAGCACTCTCCACTAAATAAAATTCACTGCATAATTTATCACTAATAAATTTGCACTTTACTCTTTGCCACAAAGAGAGTTTCATAATTACCTGAAAACCAAAGAATACAGTCTCTCAAAGGAAACGAACTCCGTAGGGAGAGACTGATAATTCTGTTACTGGACAATTGTTTGAATGGGAATACAAAAGTACCGAATCCCATATAAAAGTAACAAAATATTAAATATCAAATATTAAATATTACCTTAGTAGGTATAACATTTATAAAATAAAATAAACCCTTAAATTAAGGAATTCCAATAAGAGATGAATCATCACTCGTATTATTTGGAACATTTACACTTAATATAAAAACGATCTTAGTATTCCACTACGGAAACAACGATAAATAGAATCGTGCACTACATCGATTCGTATAAACATTAAGTGAAAATTAACTTCCTTTAATTTCTGACTAAGGAAAAATACTGACAGGAACAATTAATTTAAAAATAAAAAGTTCCTTTTATATAGTACAACCAAAAAACTTGAGAAGTAAGAAGAATGTACTATTCGTAAAAATATCGTAATATTGTAACAATACTGATAACTGCGTAACAAATGAACGCTAGTTAATCTAAGCAAACAGATTGAAGATTACCTTAAGAAAACTATTAACCCTTTCACCCCCAAAGGACGTACCAGTACGTTCTTGCAAAACACTGTTAATTACATATTTTTATATATTTTTGATAATTTTACGAGAAACTTCAGGCATTTTCCAAAAGAATGAGACCAACCTGACCTCTCTAGGACAAAAATTAAGCTTTTTAGAGCAATTTAAAAAATTATATAGCAAAATGTGCTCGAAATTTAACCTTATGGTGGAGGTAAAAGGGTTAAAAGGATAAAATTTTCTTAGATTAATAATCCTTTAATTAAATTTATAACTTAATATTTCAAACAAAAGTATTCACTTAAATTCTTTGAAAAGCAAGACGGACTTATAGCCTACGACATAAGGCTGTGACGTCATCAATGGACGAGAAGTTTACCTTCCGTCCTATGCTTTCGTGAGGTTTAAAATAGGTCGATAAACCTTTTAAGTTATAAATACGTGATCACATCAAATAAAAGAAAAAAGGCGAAAGCCTAAACTCAAAAAACGTTAATACATCACCAAATAACGTCCAAACAGAGAAAAAAGCGAGAAAGAATTTCCAAAAGAACCGCAGCTATGCCGGCAGGGAAAATCTGAATTGGTTGGGTATAGTTCTACCTGTGGTACAGCGAGGGCGCTGGGGTACACCTGGCATATCTGCGCTAGGTGCGCAAGAGATTTTGAATTTCCAGCCGAGGCGTCCAGGGACTTGGCCATTATATAACCAGAGGGTAAGTTTTATATTTAAAAACACTAATTACAGTACAGTAACATTAGAATATACAAATCATATGCATTTGCACGAACAACAAAAAAACTCATATGCGCACAAATGCATTTTCCAAATCCCACTGAAGAAAGTGTGCCATTTTAGGCTACAAATCAAACTCTTACCTATGGCCTATAAAGGACTACACAATATCACTCATTCTAAAGTACTGTACTGTACTTACCTTTCGACTATTAAGTGAAAGTAAGTGACATTTTGCAGTAGTGTGGCAATTCCCGCAGAGATCACAAATCATACCTGTAATAAATAAGAATCTGCATTCGGTTTCCACAAAAAATTTAAGGGACTCGAGCAACAAATGACATCATGGGGTAGCAACTAATATTATACATTAATTCTGTAACAATTTATGTCAAGACCTCAAATTCCTCTGGAGTTAGCACATAAAAACCAGGCTAGAGTCATTAAAACAATCTAAATTTGCTAAAGTTATCTTGGTTTACAAAAAAAATAAAGTATCTTTTTTTATAAGACTGACGACATTAGCAGTCTACAGTATTACAGTATATTATTACACAGACAGTATATAGACAAACACTCAATTAACCCTGAAACTCTCAACAACAAATAAAAATTTCATTACAACTTGTTTAAACTTAGCTTGAATTCAGGCAAATAAAGGACATACTAAATGTACAGACTTTCAGGAAACCACTATACAGTACACTACTAGTAATCATGCCGTCATGATTTTAAGGAAAAGATGTTCCCAAACTTTGTACTACAGTAAAAATTATCTTATCACTAGATTCTATACTGAATATATCTTTTTTTATGTACTATCTTTACTATTGCGGTGGTCAAATTTTTTGCTGTGCGATTAGACACAACAGATGTGTAGATCTATATTGTAAATTAAGATCATTTGGTGGCATGCACCATAAAGTACTGAAGTGCAATTCGTCACAGCCATTCACTACTGACAAGTGAACAGGGGTGGAAGTGATATTGGGAGTTCAGCAAGTGAAGTTTACTAAAGTTAGGTCACACTGTATCTAATTAGAAAGTGTTGCTTTGGATTGTCAATGGAATACCAATACCCCTTGATATATAGAGGACTCCATGGAATTACTTTATCCTATAACCAGCCAAATAAAAAATGACAAACACTTTTTAAGGCAATGCCTAAAAGATTGAGGAAGAACATGGCATCCTAGAATGGAATGGTTAAAGAATCTGAGGTTTTGATGTTTACTACTACACTGCTGGTGCAATGGTAAATATTTCCCCAAATATTGTTGGCTTGTCACCATAAATCTTGCGTTGGCATTGGCTATTACGTTAATTTTAGTAATGTACAATGCCAGTCGGATAACTGTATAATGCAGCGACAGGGCAAGAAATGAAATAAATGTTTCTCACCATGAAACAGTAGCAGTTACCCTAATTAATATTGCATACGAAATATTCTCCAAGACAAGAAAAGAGGGTATTATTGTACTGTATTACAGGGTAATGTAACCTAGGGAAAAAGGTCCGTTCTCTTCAAAAATGACTTTCGTTCCAGTCGGAAATGAATAGTTTCAGAAATATATATATATATCTATATCCATAGATAATGGGGAACCCCAGTAAAACTTTACCAAAAAGAGTAGCATTTTAGGAGCCTTTATATATCAATAGCCAGTTCCTCCCATGTGCATAAAAAATGGGCATCAAATATCCTAAACTTTCCCCCATAACCTAACCTACTTACCTAACGGGGGGGGGGGTGTTACGTCCCCCTGCGACCCAAATTACATTGCCGTATTCTAAGTCAGCCGTAATCATACACACAGGTGGCCGCTATCATAAATAAAACCAGCATTTAATAATGAAGCCTTTGTATATCTGCGGCCAATTCCTCACACATTCATTAAAAATGGACATCAACAAAACTAAACTTTTCCCCCTAACCTAACCTGCAAGCCGTGTCCTCACCTACATACCTAACGAGGGGCGGCTTACATCGCCCTGCGACCCAACTTACACTGCCATATCCATATTCATTCATACAGCTGGCCTTTATCATAAATACACTCCAGCATTAAAAATTATCAATGAACGTCTCCCTTTTCATTAATTAAACTGCGAGTTTGGCCGTCTCTAAGGGCTGGTCCAGAGTCGTTGTTACTGACCTGGACAACTACATTAGAAAACCACCTTAATTCAAAATCAATGACTTGGATGGTAAATTTCGACTACTCACCAAATCCCTTTTAGTTATATGAATTAGTTGGACCACGAAGAGAACATTACTAAAGAGAACTTGAATTTTAGAGACTAAATAACCCGAAGAGTTTGACAGGGTAGTATCACTATCTCACGTTTGTTTACATCCCGTTCCATCAGCGCAGTTGAGCCAATATGAGACCTTTAAATTAGAATACAGCAGTTACGCAGCACTGTTGAGTGTTGACATTTTATAAAATTATAACTTTGACCTTGAAATAGTACGACAAAATTTTAAAAATAAATATATTTGGAATATAAATTTTCCCGAAGACGCATTTTCGTAGAAATTTAAATAAACAACGTTGAGAAATTAAAGTAAAAAAAAAAACTTTCAAATATATTTGCCATATAAACAATCAACTGTTACTTCCATCGTCAAAGGCAAAATTATTACAAAATACACCTGGTTTCCTTTCGGTCTCAATTTATTTAAAAAAGAAAAAAAATCAAGTGACGCACATAATATATGAGAAAATTTTATAATTTCTCAAGCATTCACTGATACAGAATATTAAATACATAGGAATGAAAAATATATAATTAACCACCGTAATCAGGATTTCTAATAGTTTACTTTCAATGTCAAAAACAACTTACGTGTGTATCTAATAATATTACGTGAATGCATCGAAAGTGAGTAAGAAATGTCAAGATCAAATCAGGAAACAGGGTATTTTTAAAGGCTTGTTTCGAACTTCGATAATTGCTTGTAATTTCCAAATACAATTTTCACGAAATAGTCCTATTTTGAATATTTGACAAAGCATTATATCTTGTTATCAAAAAATTATGAGAGACATTCTAGTTTTATTCCATAATCCTCCGAAATTACTTAAACACGTACCTTGGTTCAGTTGTGAAGGCATGAGTTCCTTTATTCTAGACTTGAATCAGTACATTGTATAAGGCGTTTGCTTATTACTTCACTTGTTTTACATTACTTTTAATAGAATTTCCCCGATTCCACGGGGCCCAAAAACTATGCATGCTAAAAGGATTACTCCTTTACTAATTGAATTAATTCTACTGGCTGCCTGTTAAAACCAGAATAGAGTTGGATATGTGCAATGACTCAAGTTATCAGAAACCAGACGTTTAAAAAAAGCCAATGGAATTGTTCCCCACCAACGGATCATGTCGACACTAGAATACTTGCAGATGTGAAAAGCAAAGATGTGCTTCGACTGTAGGTTCTAGAGCTTTCAGATATGCGATCCCAAGACTATATAACAAAGAGCAATGTAGACATCTGAAAGACAGAAGAAATTCAGGCTTTCTAAAAGCTGAAGTCTCTTGTTTTTCAAGTGCTTCGATAATGTGGATTTGACATTAAACGCGGGATATGCTGTGATACTCTAAATACCAAAGAATGTACAGTTGCCTTCATTAATTCCGGCCCACTGACGTCTACCTAACTTCCCATGAAGTGTAACAGAATTAATGAAGCCAGCTGTACACGACAAACATCTCGTAGAGCACAGGGTTACTACGTTTCATAAAACCGGGAAAATAGCCCTTAAAGTAAATAGGTATTTGGGGTACCATTCCGCGTAATTCATATCAATTGACAAATCGTCATTGCAATGGTTTTTAATGGATTTTTTATTGTATAGCCCGTTGCACCAACCTAGTGCAAAATTTTCTTAGTGTGAAGGATCGACCTATAGTTTTAGCTCGTGATAAAATCCATATTTGTATGCTATTTACACCTCGTATTTGCGTATCAGGTCCCACTTAGCCTGAAAAAAAGTGCAGGCCTAACAGAATGTACACTTTAAGCCGTTACATTTGAAGAATCATACGTTGTACGTAATGTTAAGTCTAATCCAAATGTTTTTTACAAGGTTATTTAATCATTTATACCTTTGAGCTGCTTATCGTGTTCCGCTTTCCCTCGAGTACTGTTTCCTTACAATGAATCATTCCGCAGAGTTTGCGTCATCAAAGACCAATGCTATCTATACTCAGAAAATCTAAAGTTTGTGGAGAGACATCAAGGAGTGGTGGTTCATGAGGCTGGTATAAGAGTAATGCGAGTTAAATATTTCCAGTACCTTGCTGGGTAACCAACCGGTAGATAAGGACTAGATGTCTTAAAATGGATTAGGTTATGTTCCTGTGTTTGTTTCCCAGGTGAAATATGATGTTTCTAGCATGAAAACACACCTGAAAAGCTATAGGATATAGTGTCAATTTTGAATTGAAGGTATGTGGCTCCCCTAAAAAAAAAAAAAAAAAAAAAAAAAAAAAAAAAAAAAAAAAAAAAAAAGTCGTGTAACAATGAAAGCACAGATTGATCATTTCGATGATGATTTCCCATGACATCCGGATTTTAATGCCACGAGAATCTTTGAAATTAAAGATAAAAATTTAAAGGTAAAAACAGTTTGTTTACGACAATGGTTACATAAAGTGATTCGGCAAGAAGTGTCGAAATGTAATGAATATAGGTTTTGGGCAATGTTAATGTTAACAGTATTATTAGGATTCTTCCCAGGGATAACGAAATATATAACCTTCTATTACATAATTACAGGACGGGTAATATTTAATTGAGAAATAAAACATTTCATTAAATCCGCCAGTGTATTGGATAACTACCCTCTTTTCAAGCCATTATAGCATAATGACATGATTACCATTGATAATATATCCCGATCCATTTATTCACTCATCTTTTCATATCTGCAAGACACTGCTAGAATAAAACCTAAGCTAAAATCACTACAGTACCAAAGGTATCTTCAAATCAGTGTTATTTTCAATCAGTTGACCGCTCGTTTGATCGCACGAACAAGACATCGTCTATTATAAATAATTCAATAGATCACCATTTCACCATTTACCTCATTATCATCAGGTGGAAATCCTCTACAGGCACCACACGACGTCGATAAATGCGTACTCTTACCAATGGCCATGAATTAAATGTATATTTACGCATCAATCACAATTACCTAAAGTAATTCCTTCACTGTGCGTTTCACAGGATGTACCTACAAAATGAGACTGTGACAGCACTGTCTTTGCCATTCTACCTAAAGCTACACCCGTCAGTTCAGTAATTGCCTCAACGACCAATCAGATGTAGTTTACTACTCCCCATTCTTCACCCACCAAACTTCATACATACATTCAGAACTCTGGCTTCGAAGTCATATATTCTTTCCCTTCTTCGGGAATCTTGTTTCATCCCTCTAAGAGACCCTTCCATATTATTCCCAAATTTAAGGAATTTGAGCCATGTGTTCCAGTTATGAAGTCGGGGAGACCCTTCTCCTAATAGATGGCTTTCAAGAAGAAAATGAAGGCTTTTCTATTTTCTAAGTACAGCAGAATACGTCGTGATACTCAAAATACCTAGGAATATATAGCATAATTAGTTATAGTTTAAGGGTTGCTTTTCTGGTCCCATACAGCAGGGTAACCCCTCTCTCTACAGGACCTTCGCATTCATTTTATCGTATACATTCTACGGCATTCAGTATTTCCCACCGCATATTGCTCGTTTACTGCCAGGTCCACATTATCGAAGCCCATGCATGACTTTATCTATATCCTTATTGGCAGGATTGAGGTGCAACTCAGGGAAACTCATAAGTTGTAACTTGAAGTAGAGCTATTTTTCCCTGTTGGAGCCCCTGGGCTTATAGCATCTTGCTTTTCCAACTAGGGTTGTAGCTTGGATAGTAATAATAATAATAATAATAATAATAATAATAATTCGGTAGTTTGACAGCAAGAAGAAATTGAAGACTTTTTTTTTTTTAAGTGCTTCGATAATGTGGAATTGACAATAAACGAATGATATGCCGTGTGAAATGTTGAATGCCTTGGAATATATATGATAAAATTAATTACTAAAGGTCATGTAGAGAGAAGAATTTCTCTGCAGTAAAGGACCAGAAAAGCAACACTTAAAGTAAAATAAGATGGAGTGGCACCATTATAGTATGGGGCCTACTTTTTTTTAATATGACCTACGAAGTTCTGTCACTGTTATAGTATATGCCCTACCTTAAAAAGCCTATTGTAAGGAAGTATTATAAAGAATGAGATAAAGAATGTGGGTGCAGCTCGAAGACCCTACAATAGGACGGCACATCGTAAGGTTCACTGGTTCCTGGTGCTTCATAACTGTTCACTCCGCAAAATATGTTTGCGGCCACTCTATCCATTAATAAATAGGCTCAAACCGTCTGAGCTTTATACTTAGTATTGTGATTGAGCTTATTTCTGAGACCATAAACCAGTCTTGATGTAAATCTTCAAGTTTTAATTTTATCTCATTCTATCTTAAGATTAGTTGAGGTAATGCCTTGTTATCAGTTTTGACAAAATGTTAAGGCATTATTTTGTTAATACTAATAGCTAAAAGTTTGGTATATGTACATGAAAACTGGTACGTACACTTCCACTTTCCCTGTTCATTTTATTCGTATCCCTTGAAAACAGATTTCAGAATATAAATTCTGTATCTATCGGGGGGGGGGGGGAGAAAGAAATCGAACATGCACTTGTGTACTAATATAGACACCTACTAAAAAGTGAAAATAGCATTACCACTTTTTAAATATATTCTATTCCTCGGGACGCCGATGTGGTAACGTCCCTGACTGGTGAACGCCAGACTGGAGTTCGAGTCCGGCTCAAACTCGTTAGTTCCTTCGGTCGATCCAACCTCACTACCCTTGTGAGATAAGGATAGAGGGTTTGGGGGAGCCTTTAGTTCTATCTGCTCAGTCATCAGCAGCCATTGCCTGGCCCTCCTTGGTCCTAGCTTGAATGGAGAGGGGGCCTGGACGCTGATCCTGTGAGTATATGGTTAATCTCTAGGGCATTGTCCTACTTGATAGGGCAATGTAACTGTCCTTTGAATTGGACATAAGGATGGAGACTTCGACATTACAATAGTGGAATAGGTTGGATGAATGTAACCCAGGGTTCTGACATATCGAAAATAAAGTAACATCTATTAAATTGCTAATACCTTATATTTCTCTTCAGTTTTTTTTCCGAACACCAACTTTGAATGATGCTTTTCTCGGAGACCTTTTCTTATATTACGAAATAATACATATATTTTACCAATAAAGGTTAATGATAGTTCTGCTTACTGTAAACTAACTACAAAACAACAGATACAATGCATATGAATGAACTTTTTAATTTCATTTGTTTTCCTTCAAGTCACAGTCATGTATTCAACGTATCAGAATTGATAGGAGAAGACACCTATTATTTAGCAAAAACAAACTTTCTCCCTCTCTCTTTATGTGTCGTTTCTATTTCTGTTTATCTGCATTCCATTATCCTTGATAAAACAATACACATGATGGCTTAAAAATAGCGAGAATTCTCCAAGACGTCGATAGACGGTTGAGAGGCAAAAAAAGTCATCAATTACTGTCTTTGCTGGATGGTCAGTCCTAGGGTTTACATTAGCATAATAGCATTTCTCCTCTCCGTGGGCTTAACCAAACTTTGGAACCCAAGTGCTCATTTTACCTAGTGGTAGGTTTTAGAGTTCACTGTTCATCCCCCAAAGAAAGTTTTAAAGGAAGGTCAAAGGATCGGCAACCTCCTAACTTTCCAAGTATCTAATCAAGGAAACTTCAATTACTTACTTTGATGGCTGCTTTTCCGGTCCCATACAGCAGGGAAACCCCGTTACCCCACTCTCTACAGGACCTCCACTGTCGTTTTACCTTGTTCGTTCAGAGTATTTAAAGTTTCATATCGCGTATTGTTCATTTACTGTTAAATCGTCACTGTCAAAAGACTCATGAAATAAGAGTCTTCAGTTTCCTCTTGAAAGCCTTAATGTCTTCAATCATTCGAATGTTTCGTGGGAGCTTATTATATAGTTTCGGGGCCGCATACTTAAAGACTGTGGAGCCTAAAGTAGACATGTATCTAGGTTCCAACAGTATGAAGCCATCTGTAACTATTCTCGTGTCGACACGATTACTAAAGATTAGAGATGGGTTCGTCTGATGGACCTAAGGAAAGGGTCCAAAATCAAACCCGGATGATAATGGTGGTGATATGTAATTACACCACAAGGATGCGATATGGTTGAAGATAGTAAAGGTCGGGGGAAAACAGAGGCAAGAACTGAATTCTGGAGCGGAGAAATAAATTAGGTCGGGGGAAACAGAGGCAAGAACTGAATTCTAGAGCGGAGAAATAAATTTGCTGAAACTCGACTTGGAGGTTTTTCGTACGCCATGTTCATGCAAGAAACTTTGCAAATTTCCTTAACATTTCGATAAAAAAAAAACGGACCTTCAGACAATTCTCTCCCTTTTGAATTGACACAATGTTTTGTGTGTGTGTGTGTGAGAGAGAGAGAGAGAGAGAGAGAGAGAGAGAGAGAGAGAGAGAGAGAGAGAGAGAGAGAGAGAGAGAGAGAGAGAGCGAGCAAGCTTGGCCTTCGGACTTTCTCCTATTCATCTCCTCGCTGATCATCCTTTGCTTTTAAAAGTCCAAGTACTTTTCTATTTAAAATCATGTTAAGTACATTTCCTACAGCTTCAATGTTTAATACTAATTCAACTTAGCATAAAAAAGAAAACAATTACGGTATTAAAAGCTATTGGGATGAGAGAGAGAGAGAGAGAGAGAGAGAGAGAGAGAGAGAGAGAGAGAGAGAGAGAGAGAGAGAGAGATTTTAATATGTGTTAACATCAGATACCAACCTAGAATATCTATCAACATCCAGACACTAAAAATTATGACTTAAGACATGTGGACAAAAACAGAAGTACGAACTGTGGCAGATTGAAAGTTAAAGTGTGTCATTTTAAGAGATGAAAATAGGGAATACACGAGTAAACAGTTTCCTGCTTGCTCCAATCGCATCTCCAGATGCAACAATTGAAACCGAAGGAAACATTATACAAAAGCTTTTATTTTGCAGGATTATGTAATACTCTGAATAAGTGTAGATTCAATTCAGATTCATCGTTACCTCTTATTTATTTTATTAAATAAATAATTATCTATATATATATATATATATATATATATATATATATATATATATATATATATATATGTGTGCATGTGTGTGTTTGTTTGTGTGTGTGCATTATTCTGGACAAGTGTATATTCTATTCAGATCTATTACTACCTGTTATTTATTCTACCAAATTAATAATTATCTATCTATCTATCTATCTGTCTATACAGTATATAAGTAAATATACAATCATGTATGAATGTGTGTATAATAAATATATATATATACATATACAGTATATTATATATATATATATATATATATATATATATATATATATATATATACATATACATTATATATATATATATATATATATATATATATATATATATATATATATATATATATATATATATATATATTATATATATATATAATATATTTACAATAGAGATTGGGAAATTTGAAATGAATTCTATCAAAGACCACGGAATTACCCTTTATCCTTTCATCGTCCTTGTGCCTCAAAAAATGCAATGAATCTATTTCCGGTAAATGGTATTTCAAGTCTGTGTGTGTACAGTGATGCACCAGTCCTTACGTGATAGAAGTCTGGAATACCAGCCTGTGACGAATGCTTCTCGGAAACCATTGCATTAGTTGAAGTTAAAAGTCCCAAATGCGATTCTCATTCTCTTACAATTCCAGGAGCTATTTGGCGACCTCCAGTGGAGACATTAAGGCTTTTTTCTTTTGTGTAAATCAATCTTTTATATTCTTCTGTACCGTTATTCTAAGTAAATTTAAATTCTAATCTTATTTGACTTTCAAATTAGAATGTTACTTCTGGCAAGAATGCCCTTCGTCATTGTCTTTGCCAACACAAAAAAAAGAAAATTTGTCCATGACGTGGTCGCGTCTTGGGTCAACAAAGGCAAGATTCCAGGTTCGAGAATAACCGAAATTATTTAGAATACTTTGAGTATTGTCAAAGGAAATATGGGCTAAAACTTTCCCAATTTTGAGTTCAAAATACGCCAGAGTACTTGAAAGAGATGGAGGCAAATGACCCTTTTCAAATACATAGAAATTTATTCCTAAAACTTTTCGCTTCTGGTAACCCCACCATCTTCGCCCGCCCACCCTGAAGGTAACCTTGATGCTTCCCTTGGCGTAGATAAAAGGGCGGTGATTTGCCGTTTCGAGCCTCGGTGAAGTCCTGGACATCCAAAAGCCAAGATGCAGCTACACTTTCTCTGTCTGGCGACTCTGCTGTTGGCCGCGAAGGGGGACAACTTGAAGCGCCCTCCTGTACTGAGGACAACTACCCTCGACGCCCATTCTGCGACCACCGTCACAGTCACCAAAACATTACCGTGTGTCTGTACAGGCACTGCAGGACCTCAGACGACTGGTTACACTTCAACCGTGTCCCCAACTCCAGGCCTGGGGATTGATCCAGTACCAAAACTCCAAGATGGCCTGAAGACGAGATCACCTACGAAAGTGGTTCCTCAGCCGACGACAACTACGCCAGCATACACCAGAGTGACGGAAATCGTGACCGCTCCTTGCGACGCTTGCTTTACGAGAGGGGCTTCGGGCGAGTGCGTATTCGACCATGTTGCTTGTCCTGCTTGAGAAATACGCTGTGCTTTCATCAATAGCGTTATCAAAGGGGTGCCTTTGTTATCATTAATTGTTCGGAAAGGTCTTTACTTTTCTTTAGTTGGTTACTAGTGATGGGTGCTATGATATTTAGCTTTTTATGGAGGACAGATCCTCCTCAAATCTGTGATTTTGTGTTTTATTGCTATGATATTTAGCTTTTTATGGAGGACAGATCCTCCTCAAATCTGTGAGATTTTGTGTTTTATTGCTATGATATTTAGCTTTTTATGGAGGACAGATCCTCCTCAAATCTGTGAGATTTTGTGTTTTATTGCTATGATATTTAGCTTTTTATGGAGGACAGATCCTTCTCAAATCTGTGAGATTTTGTGTTTTATTGCTATGATATTTAGCTTTTTATGGAGGACAGATCCTCCTCAAATCTGTAAGATTTTGTGTTTAAGAAAACAGTTTTACAATAAAGTCTGTGATATTTTGTTTTCAAAGCACAAAGCAGTGTTAAATTTACAATATTTTTATTTAGATATAGTTCATATATGGTAATTTATGTTGTTACTTTGCTTTATTTAATTATAATTATGGATATTCCTTTCTGGTTTTCTGAAATATATTCATGAATTCAGAGATGAAATGCGCTTGCTATAGACTGTAGATTCAAACCAAAATATAATTATAAAAATCAAATTCGTATTATTTCTATCCTCACTATTTTCTTAAGTGTAACTAGACCCACTTTTTATCTTTACAATATTGATTACTGATAAGTAATGAATATTAAAAACAGGTGTGTTTTTTCACTAAGGAATGTATTATTATTATTATTATTATTATTATTATTAGTAATTGCTAAGCTACAACTCTAGTTGGAAAAGCAGGATGCTATAAGCCCAGGGGCCCCAACTGGGAAAATAGCCCAGTGAGGGAAGGAAAAAAGGTAAAATAAAATATTTCAAGGACAGATAACAACATCAAAATAAATATTTCCTATATAAACTATAAATACTTTAACAAAATAAGATGAAGAGAAACAAGATAGAATAATGTGACCGAGAGTACCCTCAAGCAAGAGAACTCTAAAAATAAGCCTTTTCAGCTCTCTAAAAATACTAGGACTGAAGTCTATGACCATAACATTGTGACGCCATTCTATAAACGAAGGTGAATAATAATATTTAGTAAGTATTTCTAAATACCAGTTGTCTTACCTTCACATTGTAAATATATATATATATATATATATATATATATATATATATATATATATATATATATATATGTATATATATATATATATATATATACACACACATATATTTATTTATATATATATATATATATATATATGTTTATATATATACATATACGTATACATATACATATACAAATGCATATATATATATATATATATATATATATATATATATATATACATACATATATACATATATATATATATATATATATATATATATATATATATATATATATATATATATATATATATATATATATATATATATATATATACAAGAGGTAAATATCTCCTCCTTATCATATGATTTCTTAATGTTAAAATTCATTTACACAACTTTAATTATGATTTCCATTTTATTCTCCTATTCATTCCTTCTCTTCTTGGGCTTACTTACGTCATAAATATTTTCACGACTCTCTGGATAATGAATTTAAAAAAAAATAATCTGTAAAATTTCTTTATTTACAAACCACACTTCGTATTTTCACCTGAGATATTCCAGCATGAGGTTGGATTTCGAAATGAACTCATGCCATAATGATAAGTCTCTCCACAATGCATTTTTGGGATTTTGGCAAACGATGTACAAACTTTGGTAAGAGAGACATGAGTCTCTTTTGTGATTGAAACTTCTGCAGTTGGTAAAACATAATCATCGTGTTTGTAGCAATTGAATAATTTCATAAGTGACTGGTATGCACACATGATATACACATATGACTGTATATACACACATATATACAGTATATATATATATATATATATATATATATATATATATATATATATATATATATATATATATATATATACTGTATATATATATACTGTATATATATATACTGTATATATATATATACATATATATATATATATATATTTATATATATATATATTTATATATATATGTATATATTTATATATATATATATATACAAATACATGTATATATATATATATATATATATATATATATATATATATATATATATATATATATATACTGATGTGATACATATATATACACATACTGTATATATATATATATATATACATATACATTGGAAGATATATACATATATATATATATATATATATATATATATATATATATATATATATATATATTGACACACTCTGGAGACTCTTCACGTTCACAGATATTTAGTCGAGATTAACCATATTGTTTGTAAACATACAACACTGTTCTCATCGCATTATTTGTTTTAATGTATATACAGTATGTTTATTAGATGATAATGAATATGATCGAACACAACACTCCCAATATGCACACAGATGCTCTATAATGATGTAAATGCATTTATATACAAAAGTATATAAGCAAAACATAAAAGAGACACCATTGCAATACGTGCGCACACACTATGTACACAGCGTCACCTGATACGTCCTATTATCTTTTTATCTTATTTTTATCAGCTTCTTCCCCTTCGATAAACCTTCCTCTTATTCGGTCTCCTCAACTGGCCGCCCACAACGCTGTGAGGATTCCGCCCACGCCACGAACGGGCGTAATTTGATCGGTAGTGGGGTTTGGGCGGCGGGGGCAGGCGATGCGAAAGTTGGAGGTTCGAGTAGAACTGGGGGAAGGTGAACTGGGGCGGAGTGTGGGCTCTCTCGTCCCGGTAATGCCCTTCCACGGGGTACTTCGGGAAGGTCTTGATGATGGGCACGTACGGAGGCAGGACGCGGTCCTTGAAGAGCCAGGGGGAGGCGTCGAAGCCTGTTGGGTGGGGAGAGATAGAGAGAGCAGGGGTGTTCTGAGAATTTTATTGGCTTTATAAGATATGACGATATGCAAATTTTATTATTGGAAATAAGATAAAAATAAATTTGGTTAATACAAACTATGTTAAGAAGACTGTATGAAAAGAAACCTTTCAAAATGAAATTAAAAAAGTGGTGTTAAAACAAATAATGCAAATTATGTTAAAATAACTACATTGAAAGAAAATTTAAAAAAACGAAAAAACAAAAAAGCAGTGTTACATAAAACAAATAATAGAAACTTAAAATACCTGCATTAAAAGAAACTTTAAAAAAACGAAAAAACAAAAAAGCAGTGTTACATAAAACAAATAATAGAAATTTAAAATAATTGCATTAAAAGAAACTTTTAAAAAACAAAAATTAAAAAGGTAGTGTTACTTGAACCAAATAATAGAAGCTGTTAAAATAACTGCATTAAAAGAAACTTTTAAAAAACAAAGAATTAAAAAAAAATCAGTGTTACTTAAAGCAAATAATAGAAACTTAAAATAACTGCTTTAAAAGAAATTTAAAAAAACGAAACATTAAAAAAGAAGTGGCACTTAAAACAAATAATAGAAACTTAAAATAAATAAAGTAAAAGAAACTTTTTAAAAACAAAAAAATAAAAAAAGCAGTGTTACATAAAACAAATAATACAAACTTGAAATAACTGCATTAAAAGAAACTTTTTAAAAACGGAAAATTAAAAAAGAAGTTTTACTTAAAACAAATAATAAAAACTTAAAATAACTGCACTAAAAGAAACTTTTAAATATCGAAAAATTAAAAAAAAAAAACAGTGTTACTTAAATCAAATATCAGAAACTTAAAATAAATCTATTAAAATAAACTTTTTAAAAACAAATTAAATAGAAAAAAATGGTGTTAAAACAAATGATATTACGATTGCAGCCTCAATGGTGTCACACGCATACACACACGCACACAGCAAAATTTGAACATGTAAGACTCAAGGAATCTGCTGAAAGCTCAACTTGTCAAAATCTTAAACTTATTAACTTAATCTATTTCAATTACTGCTCTCATGAATTTGCACTTGCTACTATTGTTACTATTACACGACTGCTGCTACTACTTCTGAAACGTATAATAATAATAATAATAATAATAATAATAATAATAATAATAATAATAATAATAATAATAATAATAATAATAATAATAATTACGATAATTATGTAGACGAAATGACTCGCCGAAAGTTAAAGAAATCTCAATAATTGAAAATAACTTTTTTTTTTTTTTTTTTTTTTTAGTCGGGAATTTGCGGGAAAGTTATTGCAATGAAAGTGGTACTTAACATATTATTATTATTTTTATTATTATTATTATTATTTATTATTATTATTATTATTATTAAGCTACAACCCTAGTTGGAAAAACAGGATGCTATAAGCCCAGAGGCCCCAACGGGGAAAATAGCCCGGTGAGGAATAATGAATAATGAATCTTATAAATTGAACATTTGATTACCATTATTAAAACATGTGCGTGTAATGTGATAATCATCCCTATAGAACAGATATTCCCAACAAGGGGTACATGTACCCCCCGTGGTACATTTGTTTTTTACTGTTCAAGGGGTACATCGGATATAAGAGAATAGGCAGTACTGCGCAATATACGAACATGAAGTAATTTTCAATATGACAATAATAAAATTATATCAATATCAATTTTATTGTTTCTTCATCGTCAATTTTAGGGGTACAAAAGAACTTATAAATATGCCCACGGGGTAAGAAGAACTAATACAATATCAATTTCATTTTTTCTATTTTTTCATTCATCAAGTTTAGGGGCACAGAGGAATCTATAGAAATGCCTAAAGGGTACGAAGAACTAAAAGGTTGGGAACCTCTGCTGAAGATTATATCGCTGTATGGATGATTTAAGAGACTTCATGTCGAAAAAGAGAAAATGTTTCATTACCAGAAACCCTTGAAAGAATTGAAAGAGGAAGAGCGTGAGTTGCCAACGCGTCTTATAACCTACACACGTTTAAGTAAGAGGCCGCCTTGGGCAAATGGATGACTGGGAAGTCTTCACACATTCTAAGGTTTGTTTACTTTGCCCAGTTCCAGCTGTACGATAATTAATTGTATTGAGATTACTTATTTTAGATTTTTTTTTCATCATGAAGAGCTTGAAGCTGTTTTCCTCTTGTAAAACTTTATGATTTTCATTGTGAATGACGCAATATAAGATTCCCTTTTTCTTCAAGCAGGTAACTGAGTCAATAAGGAAATAGATTTATTCTTGATTGTCATTTAGGTTTTTTTTTTTTTTTTTTTTTTTTTTTTTTTGACATGCATCAGCTTAGAGGTCGACCTTTAAATCCAATAGGCGAATTTAGGTACTGAAGATTCAGATTGAATTCAATTGAAGATTTCAAGGCCAAATTCAATGAACGATATTTACATGGTTTGAATTTAATACACTCGTGGGCTTGAAAGTCAAAAGTCAAATTCACTAAGAAAATTCAGGTTAATTCAGGTCTTGAAGGTTAGAGTTGAATTCACCGAATAACTTCCAGACCAACGACCAAATTCAGTCATTGGAATTGAATTTTTAAAGTTTCAATTGAATTCATCGACACAACAAAAGACCGAGGGCTAGAGTGAATTTTATGAATTAAAGAATTGTGTTGAATTCACTGGTCGACTTAAAAGTCAAGGATTAATTCAATAAATAAATTTACTTATTTTCAGGTTGAGTCATTTTCCAAACTATCACTGAAATTTTAAAATTACTTTGGGCACCACTAATGATACACAGTCATTATACATTTATTCTTACCATTCATTATACTTTATAACAATCCTTCAATATATATTATACATTTCCCTTCATTATTTAGTACCCTTTGACTTCAATACACATTAAACTCTTACCCTTCATTATGAATCATACCCTTATATATTATATCCTTTTCGTTCATCAACAATTAATTTTTCCCTTTAAAGAATTACAGTTAAAACAAAGATTTACATCCTACATAGTTTTTATAGTTTTTATAGGAAATATTTATTTTAATTTGTTACTATACTTAGAATATCTTATTTTTCTTTATTTCCTTTCCTCACTGGGTTATTTTCCCTGTTGGAGCACTTGGGCTTATAGCATCCTGCTTTTCCAACTAGGGTTGTAGGTTAGCATTTAATAATAATAATAATAATAATAATAATAAAAGGCAGCAAAACTTTAGGAACTAATGTGACACAAAACAATGGCGCCAACTGGACTAATGGCTTCCTATAATACAAACCATATAAGGGATTGGTTCCTCATACCTTGAGGACTACTGTACCGAATGCATTCAAAATTTGTGGGATGACTTAATAGAGCCAAAGGGAAAAGCCCATATGCGTATTCTATATAGATTTAAGTATATAATACAGATACTAATGTTTAGTAAATATATACTGCATATGTAATAAGCATGGTTTTGGTGTTGATTCTTACCTACATCGTTACCATATAATATTTTCCTCCACATATCGCGTTTCCTGGCAGCCATTGCTAGGATCTGCAACAAAAAGATAATTGCACTATAGAAAAAAATGCATAAGCCGAAAAGCAATTAAGCGAATTTAGTTTCACAATTAAATTAACATAAAATTGTATGAAGCAAAATATTTAAAATGTCAAAATATGGAAATTATTTCATGAAAATATGACAATTCTTTTTCGACTTTGGAGACTGATAATTGTACAAAGGGAGACAACTCGATGAAAGGGTAGATAGATAGGTAGTCTCGATAAATTAGCTGATAAAAAGACAGTCCAGAAAGAAGTAGAGAGAGAGAGAGAGAGAGAGAGAGAGAGAGAGAGAGAGAGAGAGAGAGAGAGAGAGAGAGAGAGAGAGTTGGGTAATGGTGTGTGTAAACTTAGGCCAGTAAAGGTGGCGATAATGTTGAACATATTAAAGAAAAAGATCCTACGTTGTTTTTCTAAATGGTCGAAAATTGCGTCTATTTAACTACAAGTAATTTAAATTTTCGATTTTTCTTAATTCATTTAATGTAAATTACCATTATCAATAGGTTTCAAAATGTACAAAAATAATATTTATCAGAAAAAAACGAATTTAAATAGTATAATAAAGGAAAGTAATGAAAAAAAAATAGAAAAAAATAGAATAAATAAATATAATGGAGAAAAGTTATGAAAAAAATAAATAAAGAGAACAAGGCTAATAACAAAAAAGTTATTTACTTCGTCTCACCTTGAAATAGTTCTCTAACGTGAAAGACTCGACCGGACGGGGCCCGTTTGCGCTTAGATCGCTGAATAGGAGGAACACTGTCAGCAGCCACCATCTGAGTAGTGACATGGTCCTCCTTCAATTATAAATTCCCTTTTATTATATAAATGGAATAATTAATTCAAGAGATATATACAACAACAACAAAAACAACATATAACAACAAATACGTCCGTTTCTAGTCCAATGCAGGACAAAGGCCTCAGATATGGCGATTCATATATTTGGGTTAGTTTTCATCACCATGCTGGACAGTGCGGATTGGTGATGATGGGAGATTTTTATCTGATCGCTCACAGCTAACCAACCTAGTATGGTGGCCCTGACTAGTACAGCTTTGCTGATAATGGCATTACACAAACCCTTTCACCACGTTGAGGTAGCCCCACTTAAAAGGGATACAATACACACACACACACATATGTGTGTATATATATATATATATATATATATATATATATATATATATATATATATATATGTATATATATATATATATGCATATATATGTATACATGTATGTATATATGCATATATATATATATATATATATATATATATATGTGTATGCATGTATACATATGTATATACATGTATTTATATGTATGTATGTATATATATACAGTGTATATATATATATATATATATATATATATATATATATGTGTGTGTGTGTGTGTGTGTGTGTATGTATACATATATCTTATAACAATTAATATCTCATTATTTGCAAAATACGGATGACTAGATAAACTGCAACTCACCAGTCCATCCCGTGAAAAGGGATATCCAAGTCTTAGTTAAAATAACAGAGTCTTATTTAGCGTCATGATGTCATTAACTGCATGACTGCCAAAACCGAGGACAACCCAAAGTTCCTCTTCTAGTCTGCCAACATGAGAAAAATAGCTCGGAGTCTCTCAAGGACCCTGAAAGCACACGGAGCTTCCAAGGATCTCACAACGATCGCCAAGGTCAATCCTGAATTCTTCTGAGGACTCGAAAGTAGGGCGTTCTCAAGAGCCTTCCAAGGATGTTGAGAGCTAGATGATTCAAGGAATTTATCTGGAATGCCAAAAATACTTCGAAGGGACTTCAAGGGATCTTGTAACGGTTGCTAAGGTCCCTCCTGGATTCTTCTGAGGACCTGAAAGCAAGGCGTTCTCAGGAGCCTGCCAAGGATGCTGAGAGCTAGCCGATTCCAGGTATTTTCCAAGAATGCTAAAAGTTCTTCCAAGGGCTCCAAAAGCTGGTGGCAAGGTAGTTCTAGGATTCCTTTGAGAACTCGGAGAGTTTGATGTTTCCAAAAGGTCGAATACTCGATCGTCCAAGGAGCTGATGCACCTGAAAAGGCGAGTATGTATATATATATATATATATATATATATATATATATATATATATATATATATATATATATATATATACACAAATATATAAATATATATATACATATACATATGTATATATATATATATATACATATACATGTGTATATATATATATATATATATATATATATATATATATACATATGTATATATATATATATATATATATATATATTTATATGCATAAAGAAATTTATATTCTATCACATTATATATATACACACACTAATTTAGTTTTCCTCTAGAACAATTAATTATCAGTAGAGTAGATGTTATATTGCAATAGAATTTTAAGAATATAAGAATATCAAAATAAATTTTATACAATAAGTTACAAGTAACCAGTCATGGACGTATAAAATTCTGTTTGAATAATAAGTATTAGACAGAATCAAAACTTTAATTATACCTTTCCTAGTTACTGTACATCTGATAAGACATGGCTGCAGTTATGTAAAAATAAAGTCCCTAAAAACCGGGTTTGCTAATTGAAATACTAGATATATCTTATTTAAAAACATATTTTGATAAATAGTAAAAATTCCATATTAAAATAAAAAATTATTTATGTAAATATACTATGATGTATAGATGTTATAAATTATAAGATTTTAAATGTGTATTTCATAATAAAAGATAAAAAAAAAATCTTGTAATACTTTGTAATTCATGTTATTCTTTCAAGTTCATACTTGTGATTTCATTCTTCTTAACATAATTCACTGTTATATCCTTTTCCATTATTTTTTAAATCTAGATTCATTATCATTTAATAAGAAAACCTACTCTTTCCTGATATTGAAGCCTAAGGCTTATCCCCCATTTAATTTAACTATGGGCATCCTATTGCCCTCAAGAACAAGAATCGAGCTAATTCATTAAAGAAGAGTTGGAAGACCCAGGCCTACAAGGCTGAGGACTATGAAGCGCGAAGTAGGAGAGGCTGAATGGAGACGTATTGATTTAAAAGCTCAAGATAGAGACGAGTGGCGAAATCTAACCGAGGCCCTTTGCGTCAATAGGCGTAGGAGGAGATGATAATGATGATGATTTATCATAAGTTTAATATATATATATATATTATATATATACTGTATGTATGTATATATATATATATATATATATATATATATATATATATATATATATATAGAGAGAGAGAGAGAGAGAGAGAGAGAGAGAGAGAGAGAGAGAGAGAGAGAGAGAGAGAGAGAGTCGAATTAGCATTTTACACTGTGGTTACGTTCATTTTTCTTCGCCACACCTTTTTCCTCTTTATGCAATTTTCACCTGTAGATCCTGACGGCTGTGAAGTCCGTCCATAGGTGAAAAGGACTTTCACTTTCCTCTGTGTTTTGTTGTTATTATGTCTTCATTACGTATGGTAAAAGTGTTATTAAGGAAGCAATTAATGTATGCATGTACATGTATATATGCTGTATATATGATAATTCTTGTTAGTAACACATGATAGTTTCATATTTTTAAATTATTAATTCACAATGTATATGTGCACATGTATATATACTGTATGTATGATAATTCTTGTCCGTCACATATGATATTTTCATATTTTTAAATTATTAATTAACAATGTGTACATGTACTGTATATATACTGTATATATGATAATTCTTGTCAGTAACACATGATTCTTTCATATTTTTAAAATTACTAATTCACAGTAGAGTATATATGACAAATTTTATCCGTAATACATGATACTTTCATATTTTTAAATTAATAATTCAAAATACAGTACATATGACAAATTTTATCTGTAACACATGATACTTTCATATTTTTGAATTATCAAGTCACAGTACAGTATATATGACAAGTTTTATCCGTAACACATGATTCATATTTTTAAATTATTAATTCACAATACTGTACAGTATATATGATGATTTTTGTCTGTAACAACTATTAA
>NC_090760.1:14121601-14126601 GCF_036898095.1 Palaemon carinicauda
CATTTCGTGTTTTCAGTAATGTTTATAAAACAATTCAACTAACAATAAAAGCAAATGTTTAATCCGAAAACTGATTTTATTTTCTCTTCTAGAAATAGTCTTCATAGCACATCAACATTCCCTTCGAAGATAATTCTTTATCGAGTAAATTCAAATACTTGATTGATTATCATTCCTTGTTCTCACATGGTTTTTAAGTCAACGTATCAATTAATAGAATCGAAAAAGTTATCCAAACTTTTTTTCAGTCGAAGAATTTCTATTCGATGAAATTAAGCAACGCACCAACAATCTCTTGAAAAACACATTATTCTTCCTACTATCACATGTTCTTGATCGATCATCTACTGACGGAAGAGTTAAGTTCCTTCCTCTTATAATCACATATTCCTGATCGATTATCTACCGACAGAAGGGCAATCCGACCGTCCGAACGCCGACAAACTCCACAAATATTCGGCGTCGATCTTCAGCGGAATGCGCTCCGGAGCCTCGATAGAATCCTGAGCCGTTCGCGAGGACGTGGACTCCAAGAATGCGAGGGAGGCAGAGGCAGGTAGCACAGGGATCGCCAAAGGATGTGGTGGTGCGTTTGTATGTTTGTTTACGTGAGGGGCCCACGTGCTCGCGTGCGTTCGCAAGGCGTCTCAGGTATACGCAGGAAGAGTGAAAGAGAAGGTGAAAAGAAGTTAAAAGGAGAAATTACGGGCCATATATTCCTCTTCCGCTCAACAGAAACTGCCAATAACAGCTTGGGTCCTTTCGTGTGGAATTCTTTTGAGTCATAAGTCAATCGTTAGTTTTATTTACATACATACATACATACATACATACTAAAATTATATTAGTTTTCTATTTTCTAGAGCATCGCTATGAATAGAATAATTGAGCCCTTGAAACATTACTTTGAGGAACGACTGAAAATGTAGAAATGTAGGTATATGTTCACTAAATACACACGCACATTTATATGTATATGTGTGTATATATATAAATATATATCTATATATCTATATACATATGTATGTATATATATACATATATGTATACATGTGCGTGCGTGTATACACACATGTATACAAACAGATATATATATATATATATATATATATATATATATACATACATATATATATATGTATATATAAATACATACATAACACACACATATATATGTATATAAATATATATATATATATATATATATATATATATATATATATATATATATATTTATTTATTCATCTATTTATATATATATATATTTATATATATATATATATATATATATATATATATATATATATATATATATATATATATATATATATTTATCTATTTATCTATATATATATACATATATATATACATATATATATACATATACATATATATATATATATATATATATATATATATATATATATATATATATATATATATATATATATATATATATACATATACATATATACATTATATTCAACACACTTATAGACATATGAATATTTATTTTTCACACATTCATGTGTATGTATGTATGTATAAATTATACACATTCATACACAAATATAAAATGAATAGATCCTCTGTGCCATTTCCCCTTACAAGGGTGGTTCCAGAGTATGTTAACACTCCAGGTCTTCTCTAACCTTATTGAAACTAACAACAGTTTACTAACTGCAAGATATACAGTTTCTGCACACCTCAACAGATATACCAACGGAAAGGGCATTTGGTGCCGTGTTGTAAGCTCAGAGTTCATGGAAGTTTGACAGCTTAATAGAAAATAAACTGGAACAGATAATATAGAAAGCTACAAAGTATGGGAAGCTAGAAGTTGATGAGACGCTGCAAAGGCCTTCTAGTAACACATAGATTCTAGGTGTTACTAGAAAGTATTTGTACTGTACAATGTGGGAGGCACTGTCGATACAATAATAACCTGAGCTAGAGTACCTGACCAGGACGTAGTGATATGGTCACCATAATTTGTTATAACCTATTTCTGTGCTGACTTAAGAGGCGATATTATACACTTTATGCTTTGTTAAGGGTTTTGGTGGCTGATGTGGTAACGTCCCTGCCTGGTGAACGCCAGACTGGGGTTAAGAGTCCCGCTCAAACTCGTTAGTTTCTTTGGTAGTTGCAACCTCACCATCCTTGTAAGCTGAGGGGGGTTTGGGGCAGCTGATACGTCTATCTGCTGAGTCATCAGCAGCTATTGCCTGGCCCTCCTTAGTCTTGCCTTGGGTGGAGAGGGGGCTTGGACCCTGATCATATGTATACAGTATATATGGTTAGTCTCTAAGGCATTGTCGTGCTCGATAAGGCAGTATCACTGTCCCTTGACTTTGCCATTCATGAGTGACCTTTAAACCTTTAAACTGCTGTGGATCGCAACCGCTTTTTAGAGGAGCTATTAACCTGAACCCTTCTGTACCCAGTAATTCAAAGGTTTATAAGCTTACAAGTCAAATATATGTTTGTTTGTTTTCCAATACCGAAACCCATTCAGGGAAAACAGCTTAATGGCAAAACAAAATTGTATTTATAGATAAAAAAGAAGAGGGAGAAACTACTGTTGAAAGATTAGAAGAAGTAATTAGAAAATTAAAAGATTGAATTCTATTCGTATAAGTTTAATTAACTAATACAAGTCATTAATTCAGAATAGTCGTTATGAGATGAAAAAACTGTCACAACTTAAAGAGAGATAATCTCGTTCAGTCATTAGCCATTTGCCTGAAATTCACCAAACGCAACAAGTAAATAAATTAATTGCAACATTCATTAATCAATTAAACCATCCCTTCATCAACACATCATATTTTCCAAAAGGAGAAAACGAAGAACTTGCAAATTACTCATAACGTCCCATTAATTTCATTCACCCTTCATTGAATGAGAATTAAATAAGACTTCGGTGCTGCCGTTTCGCGCATTTTTTTCAACACCGCAAACTTTCACTTGATGTAATTTCTCCCTTCTCCCTCCTTCTTCGGCAAAGTCTTGTCCCTTAGGGGCTAAGGGGGGGGGGGGAAGAAGGATCCCTTAGGAGTAATGGAGAAACGTAAGAGGGATTGATTGTACCACCAGGAGGCTAAACAGGCGAGTCATCCCGATGGATGGTTTTCGAAGAAAGGAAGACTTCGGTAAGATAATTAATATACCTGAATATGCAAAGCGAAATAATCTATTCCCTTATAGCGACAGGTAAATTTCAGGCAAATGGCTAATGGATTAACGGGATTATCTCTTTATGTTGTAACAGTTTCTTCTTCTTATAAGACAATTTGTAATTAATGACGTTTATTAGTTAATTAAGCTAATACACGTAGTATTTAATTAGGTCGTCTTTTAAGACAGCTAATTTTTAATTACGTCAGTTTCTATTTTTACGTCATTTTCTAATCATTCAGGGAGCTATTTTTTATGAAAACTATAACTGACCAAAGAATCCCACATCAAAGTTTGCAAAACTATTTTCTTCCTCCTCTTTTTATATCGACTATCAAGAATTGATAAATGATGATTGATTGATTGATTTTGAGTTTTCTGGCATCCTGACATCGAAGGTAAAAGGAAACGTTTGTTGTAAATAAAGAATAAAAGGAAATGTTTGCTGTAAATAAAGAACAAAAGGAAAAGTTTGCTGTCAATAAAGAATAAAAGGAAACGTTTGCTTTAAATAAAGAATAAAACGAAACGTTTGCTGTAAAAAAAGAATAAAACGAAACTTTTGCTGTAAACAAAGAATAAAAGGAAACGTTTGCTGGAAATAAAGAATAAAAGGAAACGTTTGCTGTAAATAAAGAATAAAAGAAGAAGTTTGCTGTAAATAAAGACTAAAAGGAAACGTTTGTAGTAAATAACGAATAAAAGAAAAAGTTTGTTGTAAATAAAGAATAAAAGGAAACGTTTGCTGTAAATAAAGAATAAAAGGAAACGTTTGTTGTAAAAGAATAAAAGGAAAAGTTTGTTTGTAAATAAAGAATAAAAGGAAATGTTTGTATTAAATAAAGAATAAAAGGAAACGTTGTATTAAATAAAGAATAAAAGGAAATGTTTGTATTAAATAAAGAATAAAAGGAAACGTTTGTTGTAAATAAAGAATAAAAGGAAATGTTTGTATTAAATAAAGAATAAAAGGAAACGTTTGTATTAAATAAAGAATAAAAGGAAACGTTTGTATTAAATAAAGAATAAAAGGAAATGTTTGTATTAAATAAAGAATAAAAGGAAACGTTTGTTGTAAATAAAGAATAAAAGGAAATGTTTGTATTAAATAAAGAATAAAAGGAAACGTTTGCTGTAAATAAAGAATAAAAGGAAACGTTTGTTGTAAATAAAGAATAAAAGGAAATGTTTGTATTAAATAAAGAATAAAAGGAAACGTTTGCTGTAAATAAAGAATAAAAGGAAACGTTTGCTGTAAAATAAAGAAAGGAAACATTTCTTTTAAATGAAGAATAAAAGGAATTTGTAGTAAATAAAGAATAAAAGGAAAGTTTGTAGTAAATAAAGAATAAAAGGAAACGTTTGTTGTAAATAAAGAATAAAAGGAAACGTTTGCTGTAAATAAAGAATAAAATGAAGTTTGTTGTAAATGAGGAATAAAAGGAATTTGTAGCAAATAAAGAATAAAAGGAAACGTTCGCTTTAAATAAAGATTAAAAGGAAACGTTTGTGGTTAATAAAGAATAAAAGGAAAAGTTTGCTGTAAATAAAGAATAGAGAAACGTTTGTTGTAAATAAAGAATAAAAGGAAACGTTTGTTGTAAATAAAGAATAAAAGAAAAAGTTTCTTTTAAATGAAGAATAAAAGGAATTTGTAGTAAATAAAGAATAAAAGGAAAAGTTTGTAGTAAATAACGAATAAAAGGAAACGTTTGCTGTAAATAAAGAATAAAAGGAAACGTTTTCTGTAAATAAAGGATGAAAGGAAACGTTTGCTGTAAATAAAGAATAAAAGGAAATTCAGTTAAAAATCATAAAAG
>NC_090760.1:14136601-14139256 GCF_036898095.1 Palaemon carinicauda
AATATTCAATCATCTTTCGAAAGCAGATTCCTTCTCGGTTTCTTTATAGAAGCCGCCAATTAAAGAGCAATCATCTTTCTTTTTTACATATTGCTTTTTGGTGAATAAATAAAAAAAACTGTCAAATTACTGCCCATCTAGAAAAGTGAAGGTGACAGTCGACAAGTGGTACAAAAAAACAACAACAACAGCAACCTTTCACTTCATCGAAAGTAATAGGGACATTACAATAGAATTAAAATAATGCAAATAATGAATTAAAAATATACAATTAGAATAATGCAAAGGGCCAAATGAGAATTTAGGAAGTTGTTTTTCCAATGGATGTGACCTCTGACCTCTTTTGCGACAATAAGGTGAGATAAATGAGGATTGATTGATTTATGAAATTTATGACCCGAAGCCAAACGCCGGGATAAAATGCGGAGGGTACATCCACATGCTTGGGTTACTGTTTATGTACAGCTGGACACAGGAATTCCTGGTGAACCTCGCTCTGAGGAGCAATCAGCCACAACCTCACTGCAAAGCGAGTTTGTGTTTAGCCCCACCCACCACCTCTGTTTGGTTACTCGCAGCAAAGTAAGGGCGTGACAGTGTACTCTTCTTCGGGACGAGGTGTGGCCAGGACTCCTGTGTCCAATTGTACATTTTCAACTTTTTGTGACCCAGTAGTTTAAAGGTTAAAGGTCGCTCATGAATGGCAAAGGCAAGGGACAGTGACATTGCCCTAGCAATCAGGACAATGCCCTAGAGACTGACCATATAATCAGCGCCCAAGCCTCCTCTCCACCCAAGCCTCCTCTTCACCCAAGCCTCCTCTCCACCCAAGCTAGGACCAGGGAGGGCCAGACAGTGGTTGCTGATGACTCAGCAGATAGACCTATAGGCTCCCCCAAACCCCCCCCCCCCAACCTTAGCTCATAAGGATGGTAAGGTTGCAAACACTAATGGCACTAACGAGTCTGAGCGGGACTCAGCCCCCGACTGGAAAACACCAGGCAGAGACGTTACCAATCAGGCCACAGCAACATACTGTGGATGTTAATATGTGCTGACGAAATTTTACATATCTGTCTATCTGTGGTCTGACATTCTAGTAGACCTTGACAGCTGAAGAAAGATAAAACAATAAACAAAAGAGAAAAAGAAAGTAATTGACACTGAAACAATGTAAATATATATTTATTTAGGGGTGAGAGTGTAACGAGGTAGCTGTTGGGTACGTACACAAAAGCGAGACGAATGTTAGTTTATTCAACAAAATAACGAGCTTATATACAAACAGTTCAGGGCAACAATGGCAAAAAAATTCCAATGTGAAACATGCAATGGCAAGGTTAAACAGGTTTTCCTTATCAATACGGAAGAGAGCGAGAGTTAAAAAAAAAGCAATAGCATTAGTGTACGAGCGCGTACGAAATGCGTGTGGTACACGTGGTAAATGCGGAATTGAAAACTTCCTTCCTATAATCAATTCTTACTTAGTGAGGCGCATTTGCACAGACTCGCAGGGGTGCCCTTTTAGTTCGGAAAAAGTTTCCTAATCGCTAATTGGTTAGAATTATCTTGTCCAACCAATCAGCGACCAGGAAACTTTTCCGAGCTCAATGGGCACCACTGCGAGTCGGTGCAATTATGCCTCACTAAAAAAATGACTACAAGAGTTACGAACAAAAGGCCATGCAAGAAGTTGAATTATAAGAAAAACAACAAAATTATTTCAACAAAAGAAATATGACAAGAGTAATAACAAAGGACGTGAATAAGAGAAATGTTGTAGAAAGTCTTTTGACACCTCAGCATCAAAAACCTTCTTAATTCTCTTAATTTAGAAAAGACCCTTTTCCTGGAGTTGTGACAACGTAGATATGGGCGTGGAAGCGTTTGTTTCAACTAACTTGCACTGGCGTAACAGATTCGAAAGTTCTACTCGATTCTGAATAGGATAACGTCATATTCATGATATGCTATCACAGCATGGTTGGAGAGAGAGAGAGAGAGAGAGAGAGAGAGAGAGAGAGAGAGAGAGAGAGAGATGAGAGAGAGAGAGAGAGAGAGAGGCTGTATTTTCATTTCGGTTATCTAAGTATAACGAAATATTAATAAGTTCAGATTTGACCAAAGATTATTACGAGAGAGAGAGAGAGAGAGAGAGATGAGAGAGAGAGAGAGAGAGAGAGAGAGAGAGAGAGAGAGAGAGAGGTATTGTCATTTCAGTTATATCAGCATATTGAAATATTAAATAGTTCATAGTGACCAATGAATATTGAGAGAGAGAGAGAGAGAGAGAGAGAGAGAGAGAGGAGAGAGAGAGAGAGAGGAGAGAGAGAGAGTGAGAGGCTTGTATTGTCATTTCGCGTTATATAAGCATAACAAAAATATTAACAAGTTCAGATTTGACCAAAGAATATTACGAGAGAGAGAGAGAGAAGAGAGAGAGAGAGAGAGAGAGAGAGAGAGAGAGAGAGAGAGAGAGAGAGAGGCTGTATTATCATTTCGGGTATCTAAGCATAACGAAATATTAACAAGTTCAGATTTGACCTAAAGAATATCTGAGAGAGAGAGAGAGAGAGAGAGAGAGAGAGAGAGAGAGAGAGAGAGAGAGAGAGAGAGAGATAGTGGCTGTATTGTATTTCGGTTATCTTGGCATAA
>NC_090760.1:14139756-14149756 GCF_036898095.1 Palaemon carinicauda
GAAAGATGCACCTGGTTCTTCTGCTTGCATGCGCTTTCTCAAAATGTATCAAGTGACTTGCCAAAGCGAGAAAGCATAGTAATAAATGGAACTTTGTGTTCGTTCTTTACTTACTGGGAATAATATCCTACAGATAGTGATAAATAAGATAAAATAGACACTAATAAATAGCGTAAAATATTTGTTATAGTTTAATACAGACGACGAAGTAGTTACATATACAAGTATAATACAGATTTCAGAAAAATACAGCATTTGAAACACGCAAATCCATACATTCAAAACTAGAAATTCGTTTAAATTAGGTAAATAAAACACAAGAAACAAAATCATAACAAAATTCATTCAAATCAAATTAAAAAAACACGCAAATCCATACATTCAAAACCAGAAATTCATTTAAATTAAATAAATAAAACACCAGAAACAAAAAAACAACAAAATTCATTCAAACCAAATCGAAAACTCAAAAAAACAATAACACGCAAAGACGAACAATGGCATTCAATACACACATCAAGACACAGACAATACACAGTAACCCATTTTTTTTAGAACACACACACAGGTATACACACTTGAGAAAACATTCACTCTCGACCACAGACTCACTTTCGCCTCCCTCCTCACGTAGGAAGCCAAGCAGAAACCATAGAAAATCCCGTATCTGGATCCCCCAAGGATCCCCCAAGGATCCCCGAAGGAAGTCTGAAGGTCATTTGTCGCTCTGATAATCTACAGAAGAGGATCCTGTGGTTACGTTGTGGGTAATTTGTTCAGGACTTTTTTTTAAAGGATATTTACTGAATCAATGAAATATTATAGAAGTGGGGCTTAGCAAACAAATTAAGTTTCTGAGAATTTCTTCATATATTTCAGGCTATTATTATTATTATTATTATTATTATTATTATTAATATTATTATTATTAATATTACTATAAGCTAAGCTATAACCATAGTTGGAAAAGCAAACTGCTATAAGCCCAATGGCCCCAATAGGGAAAAAAAATAGTCCACTAAAAAAGTAAACAAGGAAATAAACTACAAGAGATGTAATAAGCATAGTAATAATATTAAATTTGATCATCTATCTATTGTATAAACTATAAAAAAAAACAATAGGAAGAGAAATGAGGTAGAATAGTGCGTCCGAGTGTACCCTCAAGCAAGAGAACTCTAATCCAAGACAGTGTAAGGCCATGGTACAAACGCTATGGCACTATCCAAGACTAGAGAACAATTGTTTGATTTTGGAGTGTCCTTCTCCTAGAGGAGCTGCTTACCATAGCTAGAGTCTCTTCTACCTTTACCAAGAGGAAGTAGCCACTGAACAATTACAGTACAGTAGTTAACCCCTTGAGCGATGAAGAACTGTTTGGTAATCTCAGTGTTGTCAGGTGTATGTGGACAGAGGAGAATGTGAAAAGAATAGGCCAAACTATTCGGTGTATGTGTAGGCAAAGACAAGACAAAATAAGCCGTAAACAAGAGAGAGGGATCCAATGTAGTACTGTCTGTACAGTCATATACTTTATATATAAAAAAAAAAGAAAAAAAAAGTATTTGTTAGTTCAAGTTAACTTAATGAAAATTAATTTTTTTTGGTGGCATGATCATTTACCGTCGATTGCCTTTTATTAAGACATGATAACCTGCTAAAATATTTTTTTCTTAATAACGATAATGTGTAAAGTAATATACCTAACTAGTGCACGTGACCCGACAAAAATTGTCTAAATATTTAGATGGATTCACTCACGCACCCCTCACTCACTACTCCTTCTACCACCAACCCCAGCTTGAGGGACGGGAAGAGCTGAGCGTGACCGGATATATATATATATATATATATATATATATATATATATATATATATATATATATATATATATATATATATATATGTATATAATATATATATATATGTATGTATGTATGTACGTATGTATATGTTTACATATATACATACATACATATATATACATACATACATACATACTTTTGTATATATATATATATATATATATATATATATATATATATATATATATATATATATATATATATATATGGGAGATTTAAGATAACATAAACCTTTTTAGAATCTATTAACCAACAAATAAATCTTTTAATAGATCACCTACGAACAAATAAAAATTCTAAAGAACATACCAACAAGTAAATAAAGTTATTCACGACCAACAAAAAATTTATAATTATCAAATAACTTCCTCAGAATAAATATAACTTTGAATTATCAAAAAACTTACCTAACAACAATTATAACTATTTAAGGGCTTCCATAAAATACAATTATCCATGAACATGATAATTCGGAGTAAATCAAATTTTTAAAAATACTTTAATTTGCAAACAAATACAAAGTATTTTCGAGCTAATAACCAGTCTGTTCTAAAAGACCTCGGGTCTAGATCTCTCTCTCTCTCTCTCTCTCTCTCTCTCTCTCTCTCTCTCTCAGACACATTACTATGTCTTATATCAATATTTTGAAATAACAACAACAACAACAACAACAACAACAACAACAACAATAATAATAATAATAATAATAATAATAATGTAATTTACTGTTGTCAAGCAAAACTTTATATGGATTAGCTTTCAAAAATCATGTCATAAACAGAATGATAATACCTACCCTTCTTTGTGAATAAAATGTAAATTAGAGCCAAGATTTAGACCTAATAACTTGGTTTATTGATTTATAAATATAAATTGATATGTCCGTTGAATTTCTTGGATAGGCCTTCAAAAAAAGGGAGACATTAAATTAGCAGAAACGTCAGCGCATTTCTATATCAACATTAAACGTTCATATTTAGGTTTAAATGTCACTCATGAGTGGCAGAGGTAAGGAACCGGACATTGTCTAGAGACTGACCTATGTACATATGATCAGCGTCCAAGCCCCTATCCATGTTACATTATGATTATTATTACTAGCTAAGCTATAATCCTAATTGGAAAAGCAGGATACTATAAGCACAAGGGTTCCTACATGGGAAAATAGCCCAGTGAGGAAAGGAAATAAAAAAAATCAATAAACAACAAGAGGAGTAATGAATAATCAATATAAAGTATTTTAAAAAAAAGTAACATTATTGAAATAGAATTTTCATATATAAACTATAAATATCTATCTATCTATCCATCTATATATATATATATATATATATAGAATCTACCCGTATCCTTATCTTTGATAGATATCAATTGACATTCAAACATTCACTGGGGACATCCGAAATAAACTCAGGTATTCCACGTATAAGAGGGTTAGAATAAACACAGGCTTCCCATGTAAAAGAGTTGGAATAAACCCTGGTCTCTCATGTAAAAGAGTTGGAATAAACCCTTGTCTCCCAAGTAAAAAGAGTTGGAATAAACACAGGATTTCCATGTAAAAGGAGTTGGAATAAATCCAGGTCTCCCATGTAAAAGAGTTGGAATAAACTCAGGTCTCCCATGTAAAAGAGTTGGAATAAACTCAAGGTCTCTCATGTAAAAGAGTTGGAATAAACCCAGGTCTCTCATGTAAAAGAGTTGGAATAAACCCAGGTCTCCCAAGTAAAAAAAAAAAGCTGGAATAAACCCAAGTATCCCATGTAAAAGAATTGGAATAAACTCAGATCTCCCATGTAAAAGAGTTGGAATAAACCCAGGTTTCCATGCAAAAGAGTTGGAATAAACCCAGGTCTACCATGTAAAAGTTGGAATAAACCAAGGACTTCCATGTAAAAAAAAAAAAAAATTGGGATAAACCCAGGTCTCCTATGTAAAAAAAAAAAAAGTTGGAATAAAGCCAGGTCTCCATGTAAAAGAGTTGGAATAAAACCAGATTTCCCATGTAAAAGATTTGGAATAAACTCGGTTTCCCATGTAAAAGAGCTGGAATAAACCCAAGTCTCCATTGTAAAAAAGAGTTGGAATAAATCTTGGTGTAGCATATAAAAAGAAGTTGAAATAAACCCAGGTCTCCCATGTAAATGAGTTGGAATAAACCCTGGTTTCCCATGTAAAAGAGTTGGAATAAACTCCTGTAGAAAGAGTTGGAATAAACCCGTCTCCAATGTAAAAGCGTTGGAATAAACCCAAGTATCCCATGTAAAAGAGTTGGAATAAACCCAGGTCTCCCATGTAAAAGAATTGGAATAAAACCATGTAAAAAAAAAAGTTGGAATAAAGCCAGGTCTCCCATGTAAAAGAGTTGGAATAATTCATAGGTCTCCCATGTAAAAGAATTGGAATGAACCCAAGTATCCCATGTAAAAGAGTTGGAATAAACCCAGGTTTACCATGTAAAAGCGTTGGAATAAACCCAGGTCTCCCATGAAAAAGAATTGGAATAAACCCAGGTTTCCCATGTAGAAAAAAAAGCTGGAATAAACCCAGGTTTCCCATGTAAAAGAGTCGGAATAAATCCAGGTTTCCCATGTAAAAGAGTTCGAATAAACCCAGATCTCCCATGTAAAAGAGTTGGAATAAACCCAGATTTCCCATGTAAAAGAGTTGGAATGAACCTAGGTCTCCCATGTAAAAGAGTTGGAATAAACCTAGGTTTCCCATGCAAAAGAGTTGGAATAAACCCAGGTCTCCCATGTAAAAGTGTCTCATGACTATCTTTTACACAAAAGTCTTAAATATCTATATTCGAGGCTTACATCTCTCACGGTCTCACCTGTTTCCGTTTATCCGTAATGACCTTTAGATCCTTGTCATTTGAGCTTTGCGATACGTTCTTAAAAACGTTTTTGTTAATCAGCTGTCACATTTTCATGCGGTTTAAATTCACTGTTGATGCTAATTCCTTGCTGTCATTCACACTTCCATTTCGTCTTTTCAGAAATGTTGATAAAGCAATTCAACTAATAATAAAAGTGTTTAATCCAAAAGATTTTTTTCTCTTCTAAAAATAGCCTTCTTCATAGCACATCATTTCCTTCGAAGATAATTCTTTATCGAGTAAATTCAAATACTTGATTATCATTTCTTGTTCTCACATGGTTTTTAAGTCAACGTATCAATTAACTAGAATCGACAAAGTTATCCAAACTCATTTTCAGTCGAAGAATTTCTATTTGAAGAAATTAAGCAACGCATCAACAATCTCTTGAAAAACACATTATTCTTCCTATTATCATCACATATTCTTGATCGATCATCTACTGACAGAAGAGTTAAGTTCCTTCCTCTTATAATCACATATCCCTGATCGATTATCTACCGACAGAAAGGCAATCCGACCGTCCGAACGCCGACAAACTCCACAGATATTCGGCGTCGATCTTCAGCGGAATGCGCTCCGGAGCCTTGATAGGATCCTGAGCCGTTCGCGAGGACGTGGACTCCAAGAATGCGAGGGAGGCAGACGCAGGTAGCACAGGGATCGCCAAAGGATGTGGTGGTGCGTTTGTATGTTTGTTTATGTGAGGGGCCACATGCGTGCGTGCGTTCGCAAGGCGTCTCAGGTATACGCAGGAAGAGTGAAAGAGAAGGTGAAAAGAAGTTAAAAGGAGAAATTACGGGCCATATATTCCTCTTCCGCTCAACGGAAACTGCCAATAACAGCTTGGGTCCTTTCGTGTGGAATTCTTTTGAGTCATAAGTCAATTGGGAGTTTTACATACATACATACATACATACATACATACATACATACTAAAATTATATTAGTTATCTATTTTCTAGAGCATCGCTATGACTAAAACAATTGAGCCCTTGAAACAATACTTTGAGGAACGACTGAAAATGTAGAAATGTAGGTATATGTTCTCTAAATACATAAATGCATACATAATACACACACACACACACAATATATACATATATATATATATATATATATATATATATATATATATATATATATATACATATATATACATACATACGTGTTTGTGTGCGTGCATATATGATATATATCTAATTCATATATATATATACTGTATATATATATATATATATATATATATATATATATATATATATATATATATATATATATATTATATTTCAACACATATACATATGGATATTTATTTTTTTACACATTCATATGTATGTATAAATTATACACATTCATACACAAATATAAAATGAATATATCCTCTATGGCATTTCCCCTTACAAAAGTGGGTCCCAGAGTATGTTAACACTCCAGGTCTTCCCTAACCATATTGAAATTAACAACAGTTTACTAACTGCAAGATATACAGTTTCTGCACACCTCAACAGAAATACCAACTTAAGAGGTCATTTGGTGCCGTGTTGTAAGCTCAGAGTTCATGGAAGTTTGACAGCTTAATAGAAAATAAACTGGAACAGATAATATAGAAAGCGAAAAAGTAGGGACACCTAGAAGTAGATGAGACGCTGCAAAGGCCTTCTAGTAACACAGATTCTAGGTGTTACTAGAAGGTATTTGTACTGTATAATGTGGGAGGCACTGACGATACAATAATAACCTGAATTAGAGTACCTGACCAGGGAGTAGTGATATGGTCACCATAATTTGTTATAACCTATTTCTGTGCTGACCTAAGAGGTGATATTATACACTTTATGCTTTGTTAAGGGTTGTGGTGGCTGATGTGGTAACGTCCCTGCCTGGTGAACGTCAGACTGGGGTTAAGATTCCCGCTCAAACTCGTTAGTGTCTTTGGTAGTTGCAACCTCACCATCCTTGTAAGCTGTGGGGGGTTTGTGGGAGCTGAGTCATCAGCAGCTATCGCCTGGCCCTCCTTAGTCCTACCTTAAGTGGAGAGTGGGCTTGGACCCAGATCATATGTATATATGGTTAGTCTCTATGGCATTGTTGTGCTCGATAAGGCAGTGTCACTGTCCCTTGCCTTTGCCATTCATGAGTGACCTTTAAACCTTTAAACTGCTGTGGATCGCAACCGCCTTTCAGAGGAGCTATTAACCTGAACCCTTCTGTACCCAGTAATTCAAAGGTTTATAAGCTTACAAGTCAAATATATGTTTGTTTGTTTTCCAATGCCGAACCCCATTCAGGGCAAACAGCTTAATGGCAAAACAAAATTGCATTTATAGAAAAAGAAGAGGAAGAAAATACTGTTGCAATCATAGTAGATTTGGGCTTCTTAAGGCAGTAAAAGCCTTCTTAAAAATTGGTTTTCTTGAAAGATTAGAAGACTTAATTAAAAACAAGCTGTCCTTGAAAGTAGTAATTAAATTCTACTTGTATTGGTTTAATTAATTAACACACGTCATTAATTCAGAATTGTTATTATAAGAAGAAGAAACTGTTACAACTTAAAGAGAGATAATCTCGTTCAGTCATTAGCCATTTGCCTGAAATTCACCAAACGCTACAAGTAAATAAATCAATTGCAACCTTCTAATCAATTAAACCATCCCTTCATCAACACATACATAACATTTTCTAAAAGGAGAAAACGAAGAACTTGCAAATTATTCATATCGTCCCATTAATTTCATTCACCCTTCATTGAATGAGAATTAATAAGACTTCGTTGCTGCTGTTTCGCATTTTTTTCAACACCGCAAACTTTCACTTTGATGTAATTTCTCCCTTCTCCCTCCTTCTTCGGCAAAGTCTTGTCCCTAAGGGGCTAAAGGGGGGAATGGAGGGAAGGGAGAAGGCTCCCTTAGGAGGGATGGAGAAACGTAAGAGGGATTGATTGTACCACCAGGAGGCTAAACAGGCGAGTCATCCCGATGGATGGTTTTCGAAGAAAGGAAGACTCCGGTAAGATAATTAATATACTTGAATATGCAAAGCGAAATGATCTATTCCCTTATAGCGACAGGTAAATTTCAGGCAAAAGACTAATGTCTGAACGGGATTATCTCTTTAGGTTGTAACAGTTTCTTCTTCTTTTAAAGACAATTCGTAATTAATGACGTTTATTAGTTAATTAAGCTAATACACGTAGTATTTAATTAACTCGTCTTTTCAGACAGCTAATTTTTAAATAGGTAATTTTCTATTTTTACGTCATTTTCTAATCATTCAGGGAGCTATTTTTTACGAAAACTATTACTGACTGAAGAATCCTACATCAAAGTTTGCAAAAGTATTTTCTTCCTCTTCTTTTTCTATAGACTATCAAGAATTGATAAATGTTGATTGATTGATTAATTTTGAGTTTTCAGGAATCCTGACATCGAAGGTAATCGATGCCGATATCATTTGTTGTAAATACAGAATAAAAGGAAACGTTTGTTGTAAATAAAGAATACAAGGAAACGTTTGTTGTAAATAAAGAATAAAAGGAAACGTTTGTTGTAAGTAAAGAATAAAAGGAAACGTTTGCTGTAAATAAAGAATAAAAGGAAACGCTTGTTATAAATAAAGAATAAAAGGAAATGTTTGTTGTAAATAAAGAATAAAAGGAAACGTTTGCTGTAAATAGACTAAAACGAAATGTTTACTGTAAATAAAGAATAAAAGGAAACGTTTGCTGTAAATAAAGAATAAAAGGAAACGTTTGTTGTAAATAAAGAATAAAAGGAAACATTTGTCATAAATAAAGAATAAAAGGAAACGTTTGTTGTAAATAAAGAATAAAAGGAAACGTTTGTTGTACAAGAAGAATAAAAGGAAACGTTTGTTGTAAATAAAGAATAAAGGGAAAAGTTTGTTGTAAAAGAATAAAGGGAAAAGTTTGTTGTAAAAGAATAAAAGGAATCGTTTGCTGTAAATAAAGAATAAAACGAAACGTTTGCTGTAAAAAAGGAATAAAAGGAAACGTTTGTAGTGAACAAAGAATAAAAGGAAACGTTTGTTGTAAGTAAAGAATAAAAGGAAACGTTTGCTGTAAATAAAGAATAAAAGGAAACGTTTGTTGTAAGTTAAGAATAAAAGGAAACGTTTGTTGTAAGTAAAGAATAAAAGGAAACGTTTGTTGTAAATGAAGAATAAAAGGAAACGTTTGTTGTAAAAGAATAAAAGGAAACGTTTGTTATAAATGAAGAATAAAAGGAATTAGTAGTAAATAAAGAATAAAAGGAAAAGTTTGTAAAAGTAAATAAAGAATAAATGGAAACGTTTGTTGTAAACAAAGAATAAAAGGAAACGTTTGTTGAAAGTAAAGAATAAAAGGAAACGATTGCTGTAAATAAGGAAAAGGAAAAGTTTGTTGTAAATAAAGAATAAAAGGAAACGTTTATGGTAAGTAAAGAATAAAAGGAAACGTTTATGGTAAATAAAGAATAAAAGGAAAAGTTTGTTGTAAATTAAGAACAAAAGGAAACGTTTGTTGTAAGTATAGAATAAAAGAAAACGTTTGCTGTAAATAAAGAATAGAAGGAAATATTTGCTGTAAATAAAGAATAAAAGGAAATATTTGCTGTAAATAAAGAATAAAAGGAAACGTTTGTGTTAAATAAAGAATACAAGGAAACGTTTGCTGTAAAATAAAGAATAAAAGGAAACGTTTGTTGTAAATAAAGAATAAAAGGAAATTCAATTAAAAACCATAAAAGCGAAGATGTCATTTCAAAAATTAAGTTGCTTTCAGAACACCTACTTCTGAAATGACTCTATAAATGCCGCTAGAGGTTTATTGAATGAATGGGGGAAGGAAAGACATCACTATCGAAGGAATAAGAAATAACCTTCAACAAATGGCAGCCGATGTTAGTGAAAGCTGGAAGAGGCCATCTTGGAAAGTGGCATGCCTCCAACAGTATGGGAATAAGGGTATGTTGAAGTATGGGGGCTTCTGACCCTTTCTCTTATCGCTGACACCTCAAGCGGATAAGGAAGTTTCACTCTGATACGTTTAGAAAACAGCCCAGGAATGCTGAGACTTCTCTTGGATTGTCAATAAGAGATGCATATTTCAAAGTTGTCTGAGTAAAGTGACTTTACTCCCTTGCTATATCAGGGAATTAACACTGAAGAAAAATATGCTAATGCCATCTCGTAAAACACTTTGAATTATTTTATATATCGGATTAAATTATTACAAAGTTGACAAATGACGTTT
>NC_090760.1:14157256-14159756 GCF_036898095.1 Palaemon carinicauda
AAAAAAGAAAAAATATTGATTGGAGTTGTCACTAATGTCTACATTGGCATCGTCAGACTGAAAAAAAAAATACATGAAATTCCTTCAGTTGGAAGCATGTGTTTTTGCGATTACACGTCCACGCTGATGGCCTCACAATACATTTTGACTGACGCATGGGATGTGTTTTAAGGAATAAATGAAAGCATCAGAAAGCATAATTGTGATCGCTGCTTGTTGAGAACCCAAAGAAAGTTTGTTTATCTCAAAAACTCAATGTCATTCCAGGTAATGAGTAAACACTACAGAGCACATGCAAAAAAAGAATAAGCGTGCTTTAATAGAAAATATCGAAGCCACCGATCCAAGCTATGATCCTCCATTTACTACAATATCTCTCAAAGAGGAATCTGCAATATCATCGGCGTTGTTTTCCAAAACAAACCCAATGACCAAAATCGTCTGTTGTGAGCCAATATACAATCATCTTTCGAAAGCAGAGTCCGTTTCGTTTTCTTTATAAAAGCCGCCAATTAAAGAGCAATCATCCTTCTTTTTTATATATTGCTTTTGGTTAATAAATAAAAAACTGTCAAATTACTGCCCATCTAAGAAAAGTGAAGGTGACACTCAACAAGTGGCACAAAAAAGCAAAAAACAACAACAACAACAACCTTTCACTTCATCGAAAGTAATAGGGACATTACAATACGCTAACAAGAATGCAAAGGGTCAAATGATCATTTAGGAAGTTGTTTTTCCAATGGATGTGACCTCTGACCTCTTTTGGGACAATGAGGCGAGATAAAATGAGGATTAATTGATTTATGAAACTTATGACCCGAAGCCAAACGCCGGGATAAAATAATGAGGGTACATATACATGCTTGGGTTACTGTTTACGTACAGCTGGAAACAGGAATTCCTGGTGTACCTCGCTCTGAGGAGCAATCAGTCACCACCTCACTGCAAGGCGAGTTTCTGTGTTCAGCCCCACCCACCACCTCTGGTTACTCGCAGCGAAGTAAGGGCGTGACATGGTACGGTACACTTCTTCGGGACAAGGTGTGCCAGGACTCCTGCGTCCAATTGTACATTTTCAACTTTTTGTGAGCCCAGTAGTTTAAAAGGTTTAAAGGTCGCTCATGAATGGCAGAGGCAAGGGACAGTGACATTGCCCTAGCAATCAGGACAATGCCCTAGAGACTGACCATATAATTAGCGCCCAAGCCTCCTCTCCACCCAAGCTAGGACCAGGGAGGGCCAGGCAGTGGCTGCTGATGACTCAGCAGATAGACCTATAGGCTCCCCCAAACCCGTCCCCCAACCTTAGCTCATAAGGATGGTAAGGTTGCAGACACTAATTGCACTAACAAGTCTGAGTGGGACTCGAACGCCGGACTGGCAAACACCAGGCAGAGACGTTACCAATCAGGCCACAGCAACATACTGTGGATGTTAATATGTGCTGACGAAATTTACATATCTGTCTATCTGTGTTCTAACATTCTAGTAGTCCTTGACAGCTGAAGAAAGATAACCAATAAACAACAGAGGAAAAGAAAGTAATTGATACTGAAACAGTGTAAATTTATATTTATTTAGGGGTGAGAGTGTAACGAGGTAGCTGTTGGGCACGTACATAAAGGCGAGCTGAATGTAAGTCAGTTTATTCAACAAGATAACGAGCTTATATACACACAGTTGAGGGCAACAATGGCACAAAATTTCCATGTGAAACATGCAATGGCAAGGTTAAACAGGTTTTCCTACTATCAGTGCGGAAAAGAGCGAGAGATAAAAAAAAAAAAAGCAATAGGATTACAGTGTATGAGCGTATATGAAACACGTGTGGTACACGTGATATATGCAGAATTGGAAACTTCCTTCCTATACTCAATTTATTTTAATGCGGAGCATTTGCACCAACTCGCAGCGGTGCCCTTTTAGCTCGGAAAAGTTTCCTAATCGCTGATTGGTTAGAATTATCTTGTCCAACCAATCATGTCTTTTGATGAATAATTTTGTTTGTTTTTCTTATAATTCAACTTCTTGTATGGCCTTCTGTTCGTAACTCTTAGTCAATTTTTTTTAGTGAGGCATATTTGCACCGACTCGCAGCGGTGCCCTTTTAGTTCGGAAAAGTTTCCTTGATTGCTGATTGGTTAGAATTATCTTGTCCAACCAATCAGCGATCAGGAAACTTTTCCGAGCTAAAAGGGCACCCCTGCGAGTCGGTGCAATTATGCCTCACTAAAAAAAAAATGACTATAAGAGTTACGAACAAAAGGCCATACAAGAACTTGAATTATAAGAAAAACAACAAAATTATTCAACAAAAGACACGACAAAGTAATAACAAAGGACGCGAATAAGAGAAAATGTTTGTAGAAAGTCTTTTGACACCTCGGCATCAAAAACCTTCTTAATTCTCTTAATTTAGAAAAGACCCTTTTCCTGGAGTTGTTGACAACGTAGATATGGGCGTGGAGGCGTTTGTTCAACTAACTCGCACTGGCGT
>NC_090760.1:14162256-14169756 GCF_036898095.1 Palaemon carinicauda
AGTTCTACTGATTCAACAACCCGATTAGGAAGATCATTCCACAACTTGGTAACAGCTGGAATAAAACTTCTAGAGTACTGCGTAGTATTGAGTCTTATGATGGAAAAGGCCTGGCTATTAGAATTAACTGCCTGCCTAGTATTACGAACATGATAGAATTGTCCAGGGAGATCTGAATGTAAAGGATGGTCAGAGTTATGAAAAATCTTATGTAACATGCATAATGAACTAATTGAACGACAGTGCCAGAGATTAATATCTAGATCAGGAATAAGAAATTTAATAGACCGTAAGTTTCTGTCCAACAAATTAAGATGAGAATCAGCAGCTGAAGACGTTTGGAGATAAACAAATTAATCTAATAAGCGTTAAATGGGAAGAGGAATGAAATAAGCAAAAAGAGTAGAGTAAAGTAGGGTGAAAGAAAAAATACTAGATAGTTTGACCACAATGTCCAGGAAGCACAAGATAAGTAAGATAAATGCAATTGGTGCAGTATGCGTACATGATTTTGACGTGCTGCTGAGGAGCCTTAAACGTAGGAGCATAAAGAAGCTAATGATAAGGTCTCTCCTCCTATATATATATATATATATATATATACATAAATACATATTTTCCCTACTAGGCTTACTAAGTAGCATCCTTTTTTCTCCAACTAGGGTTGCAGCTTAGGTAATAATAATAATAATAATAATAATAATAATAATAATAATAATAATAATAATAGCAATAATAATAACACACATACACGTGTATATATATATATTTATATATATACATATATATGTATATATACATATACATATATATGTATATATATATACATATATATACATATATACATACATACATGCACAGCATGTGTGTATGTTTTTGAGACCATGTAAATATAGGAGAAATACAAAATACTTATCTAAAAAATTTTCGCCTGTTAATGTAGTCAACTAAATTTCATCACATTCCCCACAAACTTGCATCCATTACGCAAAATATTTGTAATCACTCAGTGTAGCATATGGTTCCCAAGTACATGACATCTGTGTGCACACACAGGATGTAGTTTGTTCATGTGTGCGTTATGTACTGTATTCTTGACAGTTGGTCCTAAAAAATGTGCAGAAGAGTACTAAAATATTCTATTTTTCCTTCGATATATCAAACGATCTCTTTCGGTGCTCATGTTAATTGTAAGATCAATCAGGTTGTATATACAGTATTTACTAGCCACCCGTTAAGATACTGTCATTATCATCATCATTACTAGCTAAGCTACAACAACCCTAGTTGGAAAAGCAGGATGCTATAAGCCCAGAGGCTCCAACAGGAAAAATAGCCCAGTGAGGAAAGGAAAAATGGAAAACAGAATATTTTAAGAGGAGTAACAACATTAAAATAAATATCTCCTATATAAACTATTAAAACTTAAACAAAACAAGAGGAAGAGAAATACGAGAGAAAATAGTGTGCTCGAGTGTACCCTCAAGCAAGAGAACTCTAACCCAAGACAGTGGAAGACCATAGTACAGAGGCTATGGCACTACCCAAGACTAGAAAACAGTGGTTTGATTTTGGAGTGTCCTCCTAGAAGAGCTACCGCTAGAGTGTTATTGTGTCCTTTGGCTGGCCAGGCAGTACTACATTGGATCCCTCTCTCTCTGGTTAAGTTTCATTTTGTCTTTGTCTACACATACACTGAATAGTCTGGCCTATTCTTTCCACATTCTCTTCTGTCCTACACACCTGACAACACGGAGAATACCAAACAATTATTCTTCGCTCAAGGGGTTAATTACTGCAATGTAATTGCTCAGTGGCTACTTTCCCCTTGGTAAGGGTAGAAGAGACTTTAGCTATGGTAAGCAGCTCTTGTAGGAGAAGGACACTCCAAAATCAAACCATTGTTTTCTGGTCTTGGGTAGTGCCATAACCTGTACAGAATACATATCTATTTAAAAAAAGTTATTGGTGAAACATATCTATTTAAAAAAGTTATTGGTGAAAGATTGTTGGAAAGTACTGTAGTATGACTACTTATAAAACTAAAATAAATGAATACATTGACTTAAATAGGAAGTAAAACGTCCAATTATAAGTGAAAAAAAAAAAAAAAAAAAACTTGCTGTTGGGCTCATCTATGGAATTGAATAAAAAAAGCTAGCGTGAATAAATAAAAATAGAACTATGCATGACTTTTAAAAATCTAAGAATATATACTTGCAAAACACACGTGTAGGGTGATACAAGTATTAAAATTATGCAATGAAACTTAATAGAGATAAAATGAAATAAAATTACTGAGATAAACACGGGCACCCAGATAAAAACCGAAAATAGGCCAACAATAAACACGGCGATTAGAAGAACAAATTAAAAATAAAACGCAATAAATATGCTTAAAAAGAAATAAAATTAGTTTGTGATAAAAGATGGAAAGAATTTGAAATATTGAAGAAGCCTTCAAACATTTTTTAAATTTATTTCAACTAACTACTTCCTACCAGCTACCAGAACACCTTACAGTTGCATCCTTGTTAACTATTAAAAATCATGGTTCATAAATGCCATACAAAATAATATTCTCCTTTCACCCTAGTAATTCTCCAACATACACACCTGTTTTTTTTAAAAACTAGAGTTAATTTTTTCTTACTTAAACCCTAGTAATTAAACTTTCTCAGTCATCAGTCAAAATCGTATAATCAACCCTATATAATAAAGAGCAAGTGTCTGACGATATATATATATATATATATATATATATAATATATATAATATATATATATATATACATATATACATATATATGTATATATATATTTATATTATATATATACATATACATATATATATACATATATATATATATATATATATATTCTGGTCACGCTCAACACTCCCCTCCATCAGGAAGTGTAGAGAGGAAGTAATCATACGCTGGTAAGATGGCGGGGTGCAAGGGCATATCTAAATACATAACCTGCATTGTTGACGGGTCGAGTACACTATTATCAAACAACGCTTCGCGACTATAATTCTCACAGTCGCCTTTCTAACCTTACTCCCCATACAATGGGGTCTTTTTCTCTTTGGTTACCTTTATATAAAAAAAAACCTTGTAAATAAATTCGATGCGCAAATTATCTGTCGAAAGTTCGACCAAAAAAAAAAAAAAAAATTAATTTGTACCTTTTTCTCTATGGTGGAATAAAAGGAACCATAAGAGATGTCATTGTTTCTACCTGAAGAAGAGCAACTCGCGGAAGGGAGTATTGTCTCTTTCTCACTATGACAAAACAATACTTCAATGGCAGGTCATTATTTCTATCTTGATGGTTATAAAACTACACAGCCCCGCTTCCTGAATCCTTTCTTCACACCAGACTATCTATTAAGCTAGTCTCTCTCTCTCTCTCTCTCTCTCTCTCTCTCTCTCTCGAATTGAACTGGGTTATATATTCACATTTAACTCTTCAACTGTATTACGTATCAATTTTCACTAGAATTTCCTCTTTCTTGAATAGACATACTATCTTTAATCTAGTCTCTCTCTCTCTCTCTCTCTCTCTCTCTCTCTCTCGAAGTTAACTGGGTTATACAGTCACATTTAACTCTCAACTGAATAATAAATAAATTTTCACTAAAATTTCTTTCTTTAATAGACATCTCTCTCTCTCTCTCTCTCTCTCTCTCTCTCTCTCTCTCTCTCGAATTGAACTGGGTTATACAGTCACATTTAACTCTCAACTGTATTACATATCAATTTTCACTAAAATTTCTTTCTTTCATAGACAATCTCTCTCTCTCTCTCTCTCTCTCTCTCTCTCTCTCTCTCTATTAGAAAGGTGAGAAAAGGGATCCACATCAATGGAATTAATTAATTTTATATAATTACTGTCCAAACTTCTGATGAAGTTATAGTTGTAATAATTAATCTTATATAATTACTGTCCAAAGTTCTCTTGAAGTTCTAGTTGTAAAATTTCAATAAAGACAAATTCAAGAAATCGGCAAAAAAAATAGAAATAACTAAAATAATCAAGAGACGGAGTTAAACTTACTTTGTAATTTGAATTTTATGCGTGTAATTTGGCGTAATTTCCACCATAGCTTGCTACAATTTACTCTGCCCCAAAAGATAAATTTTAAGAAAAAAAAAATATAAGAACAAAATACTAATCTTTCACCACCAAAAATGAATTACTAAAAAAGCATAAAGCTCTCAAACACACCGTATCTCAAAAAGTTAAATCACACACCCATAAAAAAAAATAGGAAATAGACGAAACGCTAACATCCGGATAACGCAAAAAAAGAAGGGAAATGTTCCGGGAAATAACAGAACGGAGAACAATTACGGTACATTGAAGATGTCACTGTCTGCGCATGCGTAAGATACAAGCCACCTGCACTCAAGGGGTCGAAGGTCAGCATTGCATTGTATGCATTTATTTCATTTTTTCTCTTTCAACTTGAAAGTGAAATTCGTGGTTCCTATTTCCTTTCGCTTTCTGTGTTACTTTTGCAATCACTTAACACTGTACTCTAATCCACAAGATATTTTATATTGATTGTTCATTAATTCTCATATCGTTTATTTATTTCCTTATTTATTTTCCTCACTGGGCTGTTTTTTCCCTGTTGGAGCCCTTGGGCTTATAGCATCTTGCTTTTCCAACTAGGGTTATAGCTTAGCCAGTAATAATAATAATAATAATAATAATAATAATAATAATAATAATAATAATAAAACAATATGTTGACGCGTGTATTTGAAGTTCAGTAGCAATTATCTAACGTAGAAACATACTAACAGATCTTATTTGTCCCAGTTCTTGGACTTCAACCAATGATTCAAGGCTCAGGAGGCCTTTGTGTGGGAGGCTGTTGCTGCAAGTCAGTAACATAGGTTTGCGAAAGGTTTCAGTTTAGTACATTGTTAAAAATTTGCCATAAAAAAGGTAAAAATCCTGGAGTAAATGTTGCCAGGCATTTACAGTTTAAAAACGGATATAAGGACGTAAAGAAGTGATATTACGGTCACCAACACGTAATAAATGATAACAAAGTAGGGTAAAATTACGGTCGCATGCAATTTACTGAAATACGGCTGAGAACATTATATTTTTACGGAGAATTTCTGACTGAAATCACAGTTTTCTTTAAGTGTATACTAACTGAAAGACGGGACTTATGCAACTAATTTTATTTCAACAGACAGCCAACTTTTGTAACAAGTGTCTCAGTGAAAGAAGGTCACAAAAATTCCAACAGATCAATTCAGGAATGGTCAGGCTTAAACCGGTTCTGTTAAGAGAGAGGTGTAAAGCGAGATAAACCATAAAAAGAAAATACCGTTATAATGTAAGAGTAACAATATAGGAGCATTGCATATCGACATGACATTTTTCGGAATAGATTCATAGAAGTCCGCTAGAATAAATCTGCTAATGAATCACATCACGTGATTGAAGATTGCTATGATAAAGCCAAAGATAAGATAAAATAGGCACAAAAAAGAAAATCCAACATTCAATGGCTTAGGAAAGGAACATAATAATAAACAAAGATACCTTGTAGCTAATGAAAATAAGTCAACAGTAAGAGCCCTGGGTTCGATACTTGTGTGGGGTAGGAATTTATTTCTAATACACGCGTAATTATGAATAGATTATCTTCCAATGAAATTGATGCTGGTAAAATTGAGAGGAACTTCTACAGAGTCCAAAAAAGGATAATAGGGTAGTGGTGGTCTATTGATAACATCCCAGCCTGGTGATTTCCAGACTGGGGTTCGCGTCCCGGTCAAACTCGATAGTTTCTTTAGTGTCTGCATCCTCACCATCCTTGTAAGGTCAGGGTGAGGAGCTTGGGGAGCCTATAGGCCTACCTAATGAGTCATCAGCAGCCATTGCCTGGTCCTCCCTAGACCTATCTTGGGTGGAGAGGGGACTTGGGAGCTGATCATACGTATATATGGTCAGTCTTTAGGGCATTGTCCTGCTTGCTAGGGCAATGTCACAGTCCCTTGCCTCTGCCATTCATGAGCGGCCTTTAAAAAAGATAGAATCTTTTTTATTGATAAAAAATATACACTATAAATATTTCTTTAAACTTAACTACACCTTACGAGTATATGAAGACTATATTAAAAATACACAAGTAATGATAAACAATAAGACACTGATGACAATGATGTAAATAAAAATAAAATTATTAAAGAAAGTGAATAAATCTGCTTATTAAAATTGACGATTGTGATGTCTTATGACGAGAGATGACATGGAAGAATGTGATACCTTCTTACAGAGATGTCTTTCTAAAAGAGAAAGGAGCCACAGCTCTCTCTCTCTCTCTCTCTCTCTCTCTCTCTCTCTCTCTCTCTGTAAACACAGCATCAGACCGACCCAAACGCTTATGTATATATGTATGTATATATTTCTATACCTGTTATGTGTGTATATATAATATATATATGTATGTGTGTATATACAGTATGTATATATATATATATATATATATATATATAATATATATATATATGTATGTATATAGTATATATTTGTATACATATACATGTTCTTATGAACATTTTGCAATTCCCTAATCTCTCTCTCTCTCTCTCTCTCTCTCTCTCTCTCTCTCTCTCTAAAGTCCCTCCCCCAAAGGAATTATTACTACACAGAGGTAGATAGAATATGCAAATCACCTGTACGGGCATGAGATAGGACATACTTTGGGCAATGTTTTCTTATCAAACAATACCAAGAATACCCAGGGCAACCCATACAGAGTACGGGGCACACATGGCATGGGCATTCTATGGTGAAAGGGTCATTTGCATCCTGTAATAAATTCTCTCACTGAAGGAACATTTCTCTTACGGAAAAAGCATTTGGGCGCAAGTAACATTTGTATGTGAACTGTTCCTTCTGGCATTTCTGCTAGATGGGCATTCGAAGGACTTTCACTAATAAAAGTCGTAAATGGCGATGAAGGCTTTCACTAATAAAAGCTGTAAATGGCAATGAAAGTTATTTTTTCTTACTGATTATGCTAGGAAAATTAATACTTTTTGTTTAATATAGTCGTAAGTGGCGATGAAAGCTTTCACTAATAAAAGCTGTAAATGGCGATGAAAGCTTTCACTAATAAAATCTGTAAACGGTAATGAAAGTTATTTTTTTTTTACTGGTTATGCTGGGAAAATGAATATTTTTTGTTTAATATAGTCGTAAATGGCGATGAAAGCTTTCACTAATAAAAGCTGTAAATGGCGATGAAAGCTTTCACTAATAAAAGCTGTAAATGGCGATGAAAGCTTTCACTAATAAAAGCTGTAAACGGTAATGAAAGTTATTTTTTTTACTGATTATGCTAGGAAAATGAATATTTTTTGTTTAATATAGTTGTAAATGACGATGAAAGCTTTCACTAATAAAAGCTGTAAATGGCGATGGAAGCTTTCACTAATAAAAGCTGTAAATGGCAATGAATTCT
>NC_090760.1:14174756-14177256 GCF_036898095.1 Palaemon carinicauda
TCTTCCTCGTTCCTCTTTCTTCTATTATTATTACTTTCCTTTTATATTTCATCCTTTTCTTTCTCGTTCTTCTTTCTTTTACTATTACTTTCTTTTCTTTTTATCTTGTCATTTTTTTCTCGTTCCTCTTTCTTCTTTTACTATTACTTTCCTTCTTATTTTATAATTTTCTTCCTCGTTCCTCTTTCTTCTATTATTATTATTTTCCTTTTCATTTCATTATTTTCTTTCTCGTTCTCCTTTATTTTGCTATTACTTTCTTTCCTTTTTATCTTATAATTTTTTTCTCGTTCCTCTTTCTTCTTTTACTATTACTTTCCTTCTTATTTTATCATTTTCTTCCTCGTTCCTCTTTCTTCTATTATTATCATTTTCCTTTTTATTTTATTATTTTCTTTCTCGCTCTTCTTTATTTTGCTATTACTTTCTTTATTTTATTTTTTTCCTCGTTCCTCTTTCACTATTACTTTCATTCTTATTTTATCATTATCTTTGAATTTTATTCCTTTCGTACTTCTTTGGTTATCACTTTCAATTTTATTTGCTTCGTACTTATTCCCTTTTTGTTCTTTCATTTTCTCTTTCTATATTTTCTGTCTCCTAATTGTCGTCTTTGATCTTTCTATCTATCTTTTTTCAAATGCCTTTCCATTCACTCAATTCTTTTGTCATTCTTCTTATTTTCCTTCCTTTTCCTCCTGCTTTTTCCTTTCTTCATTTCTCTATTTTGTACACCTCTCGCTTTTTCCTTCTTTTCCTATCCCCTACTACTACTACTTTTTTTCTTCTTCCTTTTACTCCACCTCTTTTATCTAATCCGGAATGTTTCTCCATCTCCTACCATTTATTTTTCTTTTCTTTCTCCATCTCCTACCATTTATCATTCTTTCCATCTTTCCATAACTTATTTGTATCAGCTTAATTTTTTATCCTTCTTCTAAGCCCCCTTAATATATATTGTAAAATAGAAAGTGGGATAAAATTACTATCATCATCATCTCTATTTGCCATTATTTTCATTTACCTCTTCTTCTCTCCTCTCCTCCCTTCCAGTTTGTCCTTCCCCACCTTCCCTTCATCTTCCATTTATCTATCTATTCATTTTTACCCATTCCCTTCATTCTTTTCCTTGTCTTCTCTTTCGTCTTCCAATTACTTGACATCTATTTCCTTTTCTCTTCTCCTCCCCTCAATATCACACTACTACTTCTCCCATCATTTCTCACTTACCCATTTTCTTCCCCTTCCTTCATTCTTTTCCTAGCCGTCTCTCATACCTTCGACTAATTCCTCCCTTTACCTTCAAAAGTCCCTCTATTTCCTTTTCTCTTCCCCTCCCTTCAATATCATACTACTTTTCCCTTTATTTCCCACTTACCCATTTTCTTCCCCTTCCTTCACCCTTTTCCTAGCCGTCTCTCATACCTTCGACTAATTCCTCCCTTTACCTTCAAAAGTCCCTCTTCCCTCCCTTTCTCCAACTACCGATTTCAACATTTCGTAATAAGACTTCGTCGGCGGTCATGTCCCAATCCTCCATGACGTAAAAATCAACTTTAAATATGCGCTTCTTTCATTTATTTATTATTTCCGGTCACTGACCCGCAAAACCACATTTTACAGATTTAGCAATGTCGGCAGAGATAGCAAAAACGCAATGCCTATTCTGTGTACAGTTGGATACACGTATTCCTGGTACACTTCGCTCTTGCTGCGCGGCGAGTTCCTGTGTTTAGCCCCGCCCATCACCTCTTCTATCTCCCTACACTATCTGTTTGGTTACTCGCCTCAAAGTAAGGGCGTGACAGGGTGCATTTCTTTGGAGCTAGGTTTGCCACCGACTCCTGTGTCCAACTGTACATTAATTAGATGGTAATGAGTTATGTATAAAAGTATGAAATATTGAATTACTCAAAAGTATTGTGAATAATTAATGGGGTAGCTTAAAGACCTGTCAGTTTCCTTGATGAGTAGCTCTAGTATCTAATGCATTGTGTAGGGGTATTAAGGCGAAAGATAATGGACCTCTTCCCCCATAGAAAGACCAAAATATTAAGTATTGGATGGAATTGCCTATAAAAAAAAAAAAAAAAAAAAAAAAAAAAAAAAAAAAAAAAAACACTCAATTTTATAACAGTGGAGGACACAGTGGCCCCAACACTCTTAAATGCCTTGATTTATCTTGCAACTGAAAGAGGCGAATCTACTTACAAGAGAGAATAGGCAATGGCATTAACCAGCCTCAATATATCTTAGCTAGGCATGAACGCCAAAGAGGGATTGGTTGATTGATTGATTGATTTGAGGTTTTCTGGCATCCTGACATATAAGGTCCTTGACGCCGACCGAAGAGGTCATGTAAAGATGACCAAATCACGCCAAGACCGTGATCACTTAATTCTACAAGGAGCCAGCTTACCTCCCGTAACAATCTGCGGACGGTGGTTATGTCCCAAGAACCTTTTCTCAAAAATGAATGCTTAGAAACTCATTTATCAGT
>NC_090760.1:14181981-14184481 GCF_036898095.1 Palaemon carinicauda
ATAATATATGTTGATTTTGTATTTTCGAAATACTGCACTCACTAGGAACAAATATGAGCCATTATTACTATTAATAAAAGCCAAGCTACAGCCCTAGTTGGAAAAGAAAGATCCTATAAGCCCAAGGACTCCAACAGGGAAAAATAGCCCCGTGAGGAAAGGAAATAATATGAGCCATTATTATTATTAATAAAAGCCAAACTACAGCCCCTAGTTGGAAAAGAAAGATGCTATAAGCCCAAGGACTCCAACAGGGAAAAATAGCCCAGTGAGGAAAGGAAATAAGGAAATAGATAAGCTACAAGAGAAAACAATAAATAATCAAAATAAGATATTTAAAAGAACAGTTACAACATTAAATTACATCTTTTATATATAAACTATAAAAACTTAAAACAAACAAGAGGAAGAGAAATGAGATAGAACAGCGTGCCGAGTGTACCCGCAAGCATGAAAACTCTAATCCAAGACAGTGGAAGGCCATGATACAGGGGCTATGGCACTACCCAAGACTAGGGAACAATGGTTTGATTTTGGAAAATCCCAAAATCGTATCAAACAAACGTTCAATATTGTTTAAAATAATCGTTAATTTATTACTCACCGATTCGTGCAACGTCTACCATCACTTACCTGGAAAGATGAAACAAATAGTCAAAATAGATATAAATATATAACTTCTTTCATCAATATCAGGCTATGTATATAATAATATTTACCACTGTAATAATATTGATAATATTTTCTAAACAACTTGGGTGAATGCTTTGAAATGCATACGATAAAATATTGGTAAATTTGTATTGTATTACAGGTGTGATTTTCGAACAGAAAATATATGATTTCCTATAGTAAATAACGTGATTTAACCGAATTTGACCTTCATTTCAACCGGAATCAAACAGATCAACCAATCCGACTAACTTTAATTGACGGATTGGTTGATGTTATTACGGATGAAATGAAGGTGAAAACCGGTTAAATCACGATATTTCCTACAGGAAAACATATTTTTTTCTATAAGAAAAAGTAGTTGTTTTCCTAGGTTACATTGCCTTGTATTACACTACAATGAAACCAAATTGTTAATGAAAGGTCCCGTAGACACGATTCCACTGCAGTATATGGAAAGCAGCCCTTAAATTAAAAGTATAGTAAATCCAGGGTTGTTTACTGAGGTACAAACTTTAGTCCTTCAAAGTTTTTCGTTAATAATAAACAAAGTTATAGGAGCTCGTCTTTAAATCTTTATCTGGTGGTTTGTCCTGCACCCAGCTAATAGCAGATGGGGATGGCATATAGCATACGAATGAAACACAATGGGATTAAGGAATAAAGGTCATTTTGTGATTTTATTAGAAAACAATTTTCCTTCCTCGCTCCCAATTAATCTTCATTTACCATCAAATCTCAAATTATAATTCTTATAAGAAAGGGGAAATCAGAAATGACCGTGAACAAAAAAAGAAAGAGAGAGAGAGAGAGAGAGAGAGAGAGAGAGAGAGAGAGAGAGAGAGGAGAGAGAGAGAGAGAGAGAGAGAGAGAGAGAGAGAGATTTTCAATTTACTTTAGCCTTCCATGCAATCATTTGAAGTATCGTTCTTTCACACATAGAAATGCTATTCGTTTTCTTTTCCATTATAAGGGAAACTATATTAGTTTTAAACTTTGTGCCTTATCAAAACCATAAGTCGAACCCACACTGCTCTTTTTCTTGGTCATATTCATAGCGTTGTCATATCTTCGGAAAAGGGCTCTCGTGTCTAATATCTTGAGAAATTTTTACCTTATTTTGTTTACATTATAGCGATACCTCAAGGCCTCGCTCCTGGAAAAAAAAAAATCTTTATAATTATTTCCTTGCTTATCGTAACATAACTTTTATGAATTGTTTAAGATAAAAAATTGTGGGCCTTTTGAAAAAAACAAACCATGGCTAAGTTAAGAAAAATTTGTAAATCAATTCGCCTGAAATTACATAGAAAAATCAAACTATATATCAGTTTAGTGAGATCGGTGTTACTCTATGGACATGAGTCATGGTATGACAATGAAACAATCTCCAAAAGATTCAGTAGATTTGAGAACAAAGCCCTCTGAATAATTTGGAAGTTACTGGGAGGGGCATGATTAGAACTAAAACTATGAAACTCGAGTGCCATGTGTGGATGAGATCATGGTGAGGTGTAGATGGAGATGGTTTGGTCATGCTCTTCGCACTCCCCAAGAGAGATTAGTTCACCAAGCATTTAACTGGCCTCCACAAGGGACTAGAATTGTTGGAATACCCAGGCCTACATGGTTGAGGACTATGAAGCATGAAGTAGATGATAATGAATGGAGAAGCATTGAATTAAAAGCTCAAGATAGAGACGACTGGCGAAATCTACCCGAGGCCCTTTGCGTCAATAGGCGTAGGAGGAGATGAATCTCTCTCTCTCTCTCTCTCTCTCTCTCTCTCTCTCTCTCTCTCTCTCTCTCTCTCTCTCTCTCTCTCTCT
>NC_090760.1:14189481-14211981 GCF_036898095.1 Palaemon carinicauda
AGAATTTTCCCTTACGTTTGAACAGAACGGAAATTGGTCTTAGAATTCTGACCTTAAATTTGAACAGAACGAAAATTGGTCTTAAAATTTTCTCCTTCCATTTGAATAGAACAAAAATTGGTCTTAAAATTATATCCTTACATTTAAACATAACAAAAATTGGTCTTAGAATTCTGTTCTTATATTTGAAAAGAACGAAAATTGGCCTTAGATTTTTTTTCATTCCATTTGGACAGAGCAAAAATTGTTCTCAGAATTCTGTTCTTACACTTGAAAAAAAAAATGGTTTTAGAATTTTGTCCTTACGTTTGAACAGACCGAAAATTGGTCTTAGAATTCTGTCCTTCAATTTGAAGAGAACAAAATAGGTCTTAGAAATCTGCCCTTACATTACAACAGTACAAAAAGCAATCTTAAAATTCAGTCAAAAAAAAAAAAAAATATTGGTCGAAGAATTCTGTCCTTATATATGAACAGAAAAAACGATAGGTCTCTCTCTCTCTCTCTCTCTCTCTCTCTCTCTCTCTCTCTCTCTCTCTCTCTCTCTCTCTCTCCAGCTGAGCCCTTCACCAGTTAATTAGCAACTATGCATATGATATCTTTAAGGATCTGCGTCCATACCGTTCCTACACAACCTGGTTAACGTTTAAGCAGAGAGAGAGAGAGAGAGAGAGAGAGAGAGAGAGAGAGAGAGATTAGGTTAATATTTATAATAATAACCTCTCATTATTAAGCCGATTCTTTGTCTTTACCACACAGGATGCAATGCAGCGCGTGGCTCTTCACTGCAGGGGTCATCCTTCTTGCAGTCAAAATGACAGATGGCTTAATCCCAGGATTTCATGGAGGGTTCATCGGGGTTTATCATTTGTACGGGGATTTAAGTGGAGAAGTTAAAGAGGTAAGAGTGAAGGCGTCAGTGTACCCACAAGAGGGTTTTCAATGCAAAGTTTTTTTTTTTTTTTTTTTTTTTTTTCAATAAATAATAACGGACTCTGCTCCAGAGGTGGCACTCGCCATTGCGACTGACCTAAAATGGCGCTGACAATAGTTTTTGGGACATATGGACCGATGCTAGTGTCGGGGAGGCCATTCTGTGTCATTATAGGAAACAGACAGAAGATTACATGTTTAAAGTGATAATTCTTAAATACTCACAAACGGAGATATAAAAAATATGTAAAATTCCCAAACATTCTGACAATTACGGAAATACATAAATTACAGACATTTGTACATTTAGACTTACAAAACTTTCAAGAGCATTAAACGAGAAAAATAAATACATTAAAACTTACCTAAATTTCATTCAAAATCACAAAATTAAAAAAATATTGTCTATTTTCATACTACAAACCATAGACATTTTATTATGGATATCCATCAACTACTGCTAGCTGTAGTTGATGAAAACCAACACCAGTCTTTAATTCAAGATTGTTAAGGGGTAGTTGGTTAAGGGGAAACTTCTATATAAAGTCCAGAGTAGCTGCTTGAAATTCCTCACGAGCAAGGGCAATTTCCAAGAGGAACCGATCAAGAGCTATTTATTCTAAAGTCCTGAGTAGCTGCTTGAAATTCCTCATGAGCAAGAGCAATTTCCAAAAGGAACCAATCAAAAGCTATTTATTCTAAAGTCCTGAGTAGCTGCTTGAAATTCTTCATGAGCAAGGGCAATTTCCAAGAGGAACCAATCAAGAGCTATTTATTCTAAAGTCCTGAGTAGCTGCTTGAAATTCCTCATGAGCAAGGGCAATTTCCAAGAGGAACCAATCCAGAGCTATTTATTCTAAAGTCCTGAGTAGCTGCTTGAAATTCCTCATGAGCAAGGGCATTTTCCAAGAGGAACCAATCCAGAGCTATTTATTCTAAAGTCCTGAGTAGCTGCTTGAAATTCTTCATGAACAAGGGCATTTTCCAAGAGGAACCCATCAAGAACTATTTATTCTAAAGTCCTGAGTAGCTGCTTGAAATTCTTCATGAACAAGGGCAATTTCCAAGAGGAACCAATCAAGAGCTATTTATTCTAAAGTCCTGAGTAGCTGCTTGGAATTCCTCATGAGCAAGGGCAATTTCCAAGAGGAACCAATCAAGATCTATTTATTCTAAAGTCCTGAGTAGCCGCTTGAAATTCTTCATGAGCAAGGGCATTTTCCAAGAGGAACCAATCAAGAACTATTTATTCTAAAGTCCTGAGCAGCCGCTTGAAATTCTTCATGAGCAAGGGAAATTTCCAAGAGGAACCACTCAAGAGCTATTTATTCTAAAGTCCTGAAGTCCTGAGCAGCTGCTTGAAATTCCTCATGAGCAAGGGCAATTTCCAAGAGGCACCAATCAAGAGCTATTTTTTCTAAAGTCCTGAGCCGCTGCTTGAAATTCTTCATGAGCAAGGGCAATTTCCCAGAGGCACCAATCAAGGGCTATTCATTCTAAAGTCCTGAGCCGCTGCTTGAAATTCCTCATGAGCAAGGGCATTTTCCCAGAGGCACCAATCAAGGGCTATTCATTCTAAAGTCCTGAGCCGCTGCTTGAAATTCCTCATGAGCAAGGGCAATTTCCCAGAGGCACCAATCAAGGGCTATTCATTCTAAGGTCCTGAGCCGCTGCTTGAAATTCCTCATGAGCAAGGGCAATTTCCCAGAGGCACCAATCAAGGGCTATTCATTCTAAGGTCCTGAGCCGCTGCTTGAAATTCCTCATGAGCAAGGGCAATTTCCCAGAGGCACCAATCAAGGGCTATTCATTCTAAGGTCCTGAGCCGCTGCTTGAAATTCCTCATGAGCAAGGGCAATTTCCCAGAGGCACCAATCAAGGGCTATTCATTCTAAGGTCCTGAGCCGCTGCTTGAAATTCCTCATGAGCAAGGGCAATTTCCCAGAGGCACCAATCAAGGGCTATTCATTCTAAGGTCCTGAGCCGCTGCTTGAAATTCCTCATGAGCAAGGGCAATTTCCCAGAGGCACCAATCAAGGGCTATTCATTCTAAGGTCCTGAGCCGCTGCTTGAAATTCCTCATGAGCAAGGGCAATTTCCCAGAGGCACCAATCAAGGGCTATTCATTCTAAGGTCCTGAGCCGCTGCTTGAAATTCCTCATGAGCAAGGGCAATTTCCCAGAGGCACCAATCAAGGGCTATTCATTCTAAGGTCCTGAGCCGCTGCTTGAAATTCCTCATGAGCAAGGGCAATTTCCCAGAGGCACCAATCAAGGGCTATTCATTCTAAGGTCCTGAGCCGCTGCTTGAAATTCCTCATGAGCAAGGGCAATTTCCCAGAGGCACCAATCAAGGGCTATTCATTCTAAGGTCCTGAGCCGCTGCTTGAAATTCCTCATGAGCAAGGGCAATTTCCCAGAGGCACCAATCAAGGGCTATTCATTCTAAGGTCCTGAGCCGCTGCTTGAAATTCCTCATGAGCAAGGGCAATTTCCCAGAGGCACCAATCAAGGGCTATTCATTCTAAGGTCCTGAGCCGCTGCTTGAAATTCCTCATGAGCAAGGGCAATTTCCCAGAGGCACCAATCAAGGGCTATTCATTCTAAGGTCCTGAGCCGCTGCTTGAAATTCCTCATGAGCAAGGGCAATTTCCCAGAGGCACCAATCAAGGGCTATTCATTCTAAGGTCCTGAGCCGCTGCTTGAAATTCCTCATGAGCAAGGGCAATTTCCCAGAGGCACCAATCAAGGGCTATTCATTCTAAGGTCCTGAGCCGCTGCTTGAAATTCCTCATGAGCAAGGGCAATTTCCCAGAGGCACCAATCAAGGGCTATTCATTCTAAGGTCCTGAGCCGCTGCTTGAAATTCCTCATGAGCAAGGGCAATTTCCCAGAGGCACCAATCAAGGGCTATTCATTCTAAGGTCCTGAGCCGCTGCTTGAAATTCCTCATGAGCAAGGGCAATTTCCCAGAGGCACCAATCAAGGGCTATTCATTCTAAGGTCCTGAGCCGCTGCTTGAAATTCCTCATGAGCAAGGGCAATTTCCCAGAGGCACCAATCAAGGGCTATTCATTCTAAGGTCCTGAGCCGCTGCTTGAAATTCCTCATGAGCAAGGGCAATTTCCCAGAGGCACCAATCAAGGGCTATTCATTCTAAGGTCCTGAGCCGCTGCTTGAAATTCCTCATGAGCAAGGGCAATTTCCCAGAGGCACCAATCAAGGGCTATTCATTCTAAGGTCCTGAGCCGCTGCTTGAAATTCCTCATGAGCAAGGGCAATTTCCCAGAGGCACCAATCAAGGGCTATTCATTCTAAGGTCCTGAGCCGCTGCTTGAAATTCCTCATGAGCAAGGGCAATTTCCCAGAGGCACCAATCAAGGGCTATTCATTCTAAGGTCCTGAGCCGCTGCTTGAAATTCCTCATGAGCAAGGGCAATTTCCCAGAGGCACCAATCAAGGGCTATTCATTCTAAGGTCCCGAGCCGCTGCTTGAAATTCCTCATGAGCAAGGGCAATTTCCCAGAGGCACCAATCAAGGGCTATTCATTCTAAGGTCCCGAGCCGCTGCTTGAAATTCCTCATGAGCAAGGGCAATTTCCCAGAGGCACCAATCAAGGGCTATTCATTCTAAGGTCCCGAGCCGCTGCTTGAAATTCCTCATGAGCAAGGGCAATTTCCCAGAGGCACCAATCAAGGGCTATTCATTCTAAGGTCCCGAGCCGCTGCTTGAAATTCCTCATGAGCAAGGGCAATTTCCCAGAGGCACCAATCAAGGGCTATTCATTCTAAGGTCCCGAGCCGCTGCTTGAAATTCCTCATGAGCAAGGGCAATTTCCCAGAGGCACCAATCAAGGGCTATTCATTCTAAGGTCCCGAGCCGCTGCTTGAAATTCCTCACGAGCAAGGGCAATTTCCCAGAGGCACCAATCAAGGGCTATTCATTCTAAGGTCCCGAGCCGCTGCTTGAAATTCCTCACGAGCAAGGGCAATTTCCCAGAGGCACCAATCAAGGGCTATTCATTCTAAGGTCCCGAGCCGCTGCTTGAAATTCCTCACGAGCAAGGGCAATTTCCCAGAGGCACCAATCAAGGGCTATTCATTCTAAGGTCCCGAGCCGCTGCTTGAAATTCCTCACGAGCAAGGGCAATTTCCCAGAGGCACCAATCAAGGGCTATTCATTCTAAGGTCCCGAGCCGCTGCTTGAAATTCCTCACGAGCAAGGGCAATTTCCCAGAGGCACCAATCAAGGGCTATTCATTCTAAGGTCCCGAGCCGCTGCTTGAAATTCCTCACGAGCAAGGGCAATTTCCAAGAGGCACCAATCAAGGGCTATTCATTCTAAGGTCCCGAGCAGCTGCTTGAAATTCCTCACGAGCAAGGGCAATTTCCAAGAGGCACCAATCAAGGGCTATTCATTCTAAGGTCCCGAGCAGCTGCTTGAAATTCCTCATGAGCAAGAGCAATTTCCAAAAGGAACCAATCAAAAGCTATTTATTCTAAAGTCCTGAGTAGCTGCTTGAAATTCTTCATGAGCAAGGGCAATTTCCGAGAGGAACCAATCCAGAGCTATTTATTCTAAAGTCCTGAGTAGCTGCTTGAAATTCCTCATGAGCAAGGGCAATTTCCAAGAGGAACCAATCCAGAGCTATTTATTCTAAAGTCCTGAGTAGCTGCTTGAAATTCCTCATGAGCAAGGGCATTTTCCAAGAGGAACCAATCCAGAGCTATTTATTCTAAAGTCCTGAGTAGCTGCTTGAAATTCTTCATGAACAAGGGCATTTTCCAAGAGGAACCCATCAAGAACTATTTATTCTAAAGTCCTGAGTAGCTGCTTGAAATTCTTCATGAACAAGGGCAATTTCCAAGAGGAACCAATCAAGAGCTATTTATTCTAAAGTCCTGAGTAGCTGCTTGGAATTCCTCATGAGCAAGGGCAATTTCCAAGAGGAACCAATCAAGATCTATTTATTCTAAAGTCCTGAGTAGCCGCTTGAAATTCTTCATGAGCAAGGGCATTTTCCAAGAGGAACCAATCAAGAACTATTTATTCTAAAGTCCTGAGCAGCCGCTTGAAATTCTTCATGAGCAAGGGAAATTTCCAAGAGGAACCACTCAAGAGCTATTTATTCTAAAGTCCTGAAGTCCTGAGCAGCTGCTTGAAATTCCTCATGAGCAAGGGCAATTTCCAAGAGGCACCAATCAAGAGCTATTTTTTCTAAAGTCCTGAGCCGCTGCTTGAAATTCTTCATGAGCAAGGGCAATTTCCCAGAGGCACCAATCAAGGGCTATTCATTCTAAAGTCCTGAGCCGCTGCTTGAAATTCCTCATGAGCAAGGGCATTTTCCCAGAGGCACCAATCAAGGGCTATTCATTCTAAGGTCCTGAGCCGCTGCTTGAAATTCCTCATGAGCAAGGGCAATTTCCCAGAGGCACCAATCAAGGGCTATTCATTCTAAGGTCCTGAGCCGCTGCTTGAAATTCCTCATGAGCAAGGGCAATTTCCCAGAGGCACCAATCAAGGGCTATTCATTCTAAGGTCCTGAGCCGCTGCTTGAAATTCCTCATGAGCAAGGGCAATTTCCCAGAGGCACCAATCAAGGGCTATTCATTCTAAGGTCCTGAGCCGCTGCTTGAAATTCCTCATGAGCAAGGGCAATTTCCCAGAGGCACCAATCAAGGGCTATTCATTCTAAGGTCCTGAGCCGCTGCTTGAAATTCCTCATGAGCAAGGGCAATTTCCCAGAGGCACCAATCAAGGGCTATTCATTCTAAGGTCCTGAGCCGCTGCTTGAAATTCCTCATGAGCAAGGGCAATTTCCCAGAGGCACCAATCAAGGGCTATTCATTCTAAGGTCCTGAGCCGCTGCTTGAAATTCCTCATGAGCAAGGGCAATTTCCCAGAGGCACCAATCAAGGGCTATTCATTCTAAGGTCCTGAGCCGCTGCTTGAAATTCCTCATGAGCAAGGGCAATTTCCCAGAGGCACCAATCAAGGGCTATTCATTCTAAGGTCCTGAGCCGCTGCTTGAAATTCCTCATGAGCAAGGGCAATTTCCCAGAGGCACCAATCAAGGGCTATTCATTCTAAGGTCCTGAGCCGCTGCTTGAAATTCCTCATGAGCAAGGGCAATTTCCCAGAGGCACCAATCAAGGGCTATTCATTCTAAGGTCCTGAGCCGCTGCTTGAAATTCCTCATGAGCAAGGGCAATTTCCCAGAGGCACCAATCAAGGGCTATTCATTCTAAGGTCCTGAGCCGCTGCTTGAAATTCCTCATGAGCAAGGGCAATTTCCCAGAGGCACCAATCAAGGGCTATTCATTCTAAGGTCCTGAGCCGCTGCTTGAAATTCCTCATGAGCAAGGGCAATTTCCCAGAGGCACCAATCAAGGGCTATTCATTCTAAGGTCCTGAGCCGCTGCTTGAAATTCCTCATGAGCAAGGGCAATTTCCCAGAGGCACCAATCAAGGGCTATTCATTCTAAGGTCCTGAGCCGCTGCTTGAAATTCCTCATGAGCAAGGGCAATTTCCCAGAGGCACCAATCAAGGGCTATTCATTCTAAGGTCCTGAGCCGCTGCTTGAAATTCCTCATGAGCAAGGGCAATTTCCCAGAGGCACCAATCAAGGGCTATTCATTCTAAGGTCCTGAGCCGCTGCTTGAAATTCCTCATGAGCAAGGGCAATTTCCCAGAGGCACCAATCAAGGGCTATTCATTCTAAGGTCCTGAGCCGCTGCTTGAAATTCCTCATGAGCAAGGGCAATTTCCCAGAGGCACCAATCAAGGGCTATTCATTCTAAGGTCCTGAGCCGCTGCTTGAAATTCCTCATGAGCAAGGGCAATTTCCCAGAGGCACCAATCAAGGGCTATTCATTCTAAGGTCCTGAGCCGCTGCTTGAAATTCCTCATGAGCAAGGGCAATTTCCCAGAGGCACCAATCAAGGGCTATTCATTCTAAGGTCCTGAGCCGCTGCTTGAAATTCCTCATGAGCAAGGGCAATTTCCCAGAGGCACCAATCAAGGGCTATTCATTCTAAGGTCCTGAGCCGCTGCTTGAAATTCCTCATGAGCAAGGGCAATTTCCCAGAGGCACCAATCAAGGGCTATTCATTCTAAGGTCCTGAGCCGCTGCTTGAAATTCCTCATGAGCAAGGGCAATTTCCCAGAGGCACCAATCAAGGGCTATTCATTCTAAGGTCCTGAGCCGCTGCTTGAAATTCCTCATGAGCAAGGGCAATTTCCCAGAGGCACCAATCAAGGGCTATTCATTCTAAGGTCCTGAGCCGCTGCTTGAAATTCCTCATGAGCAAGGGCAATTTCCCAGAGGCACCAATCAAGGGCTATTCATTCTAAGGTCCTGAGCCGCTGCTTGAAATTCCTCATGAGCAAGGGCAATTTCCCAGAGGCACCAATCAAGGGCTATTCATTCTAAGGTCCCGAGCCGCTGCTTGAAATTCCTCATGAGCAAGGGCAATTTCCCAGAGGCACCAATCAAGGGCTATTCATTCTAAGGTCCCGAGCCGCTGCTTGAAATTCCTCATGAGCAAGGGCAATTTCCCAGAGGCACCAATCAAGGGCTATTCATTCTAAGGTCCCGAGCCGCTGCTTGAAATTCCTCATGAGCAAGGGCAATTTCCCAGAGGCACCAATCAAGGGCTATTCATTCTAAGGTCCCGAGCCGCTGCTTGAAATTCCTCATGAGCAAGGGCAATTTCCCAGAGGCACCAATCAAGGGCTATTCATTCTAAGGTCCCGAGCCGCTGCTTGAAATTCCTCATGAGCAAGGGCAATTTCCCAGAGGCACCAATCAAGGGCTATTCATTCTAAGGTCCCGAGCCGCTGCTTGAAATTCCTCACGAGCAAGGGCAATTTCCCAGAGGCACCAATCAAGGGCTATTCATTCTAAGGTCCCGAGCCGCTGCTTGAAATTCCTCACGAGCAAGGGCAATTTCCCAGAGGCACCAATCAAGGGCTATTCATTCTAAGGTCCCGAGCCGCTGCTTGAAATTCCTCACGAGCAAGGGCAATTTCCCAGAGGCACCAATCAAGGGCTATTCATTCTAAGGTCCCGAGCCGCTGCTTGAAATTCCTCACGAGCAAGGGCAATTTCCCAGAGGCACCAATCAAGGGCTATTCATTCTAAGGTCCCGAGCCGCTGCTTGAAATTCCTCACGAGCAAGGGCAATTTCCCAGAGGCACCAATCAAGGGCTATTCATTCTAAGGTCCCGAGCCGCTGCTTGAAATTCCTCACGAGCAAGGGCAATTTCCCAGAGGCACCAATCAAGGGCTATTCATTCTAAGGTCCCGAGCCGCTGCTTGAAATTCCTCACGAGCAAGGGCAATTTCCAAGAGGCACCAATCAAGGGCTATTCATTCTAAGGTCCCGAGCCGCTGCTTGAAATTCCTCACGAGCAAGGGCAATTTCCAAGAGGCACCAATCAAGGGCTATTCATTCTAAGGTCCCGAGCAGCTGCTTGAAATTCCTCACGAGCAAGGGCAATTTCCAAGAGGCACCAATCAAGGGCTATTCATTCTAAGGTCCCGAGCAGCTGCTTGAAATTCCTCACGAGCAAGGGCATTTTCCAAGAGGAACCAATCAAGGGCTATTCATTCTAAGGTCCCGAGCAGCTGCTCGAAATTCCTCATGAGCAAGGGCATTTTCCAAGAGGAACCAATCAAGAGCTATTCATTCTAAGGTCCCGAGTAGCTGCTCGAAATTCCTCATGAGCAAGGGCATTTTCCAAGAGGCACCAATCAAGAGCTATTCATTCTAAGGTCCCGAGTAGCTGCTCGAAATTCCTCATGAGCAAGGGCATTTTCCAAGAGGCACCAATCAAGAGCTATTCATTCTAAGGTCCCGAGTAGCTGCTCGAAATTCCTCATGAGCAAGGGCATTTTCCAAGAGGCACCAATCAAGAGCTATTCATTCTAAGGTCCCGAGTAGCTGCTCGAAATTCCTCATGAGCAAGGGCAATTTCCAAGAGGCACCAATCAAGAGCTATTCATTCTAAAGTCCCGAGTAGCTGCTCGAAATTCCTCATGAGCAAGGGCAATTTCCAAGAGGCACCAATCAAGAGCTATTCATTCTAAAGTCCCGAGTAGCTGCTCGAAATTCCTCATGAGCAAGGGCAATTTCCAAGAGGCACCAATCAAGAGCTATTTATTCTAAAGTCCCGAGTAGCTGCTCGAAATTCTTCATGAGCAAGGGCAATTTCCAAGAGGAACCAATCAAGAACTATTTATTCTAAAGTCATGGGTAGCTTTTAACAGCAGAGACTAAAAGGAATTTATTTACAAGAAGGGACACATGAAAATCCTCTAGACACCAAATGCATTTTCTAACGGAATATACAAGGCACCCATGATGCCAGAAGAAGGAGGAGGCCAATTGCACCCTGTCACAAACCTCAAGACAACTCTTTCAAAAACCACCAAGAAAAGCTTCTCGCTTGAAGATGCAGATTTATCTTCCCCTATGAAATGCAAGACACACCATGGACTGGTGGACCATGGGAGATACGGCTGACACAGAGTGAACCAGGATGGTATCTCAATTGGAACCTTGGGCAGACTTTCCAGAAAGTTGGGAAACCAATGGCTTCAATGGGTCATCCACAGATTTATGGTGATGAACAGATTATTAAGCATACACTGCATCAGAATGAATGTAAGGAAAGCCTAGGAGTTGAAGCTATTCTACAAATGCTGAAAGGGTTCTCTAAATGCTGTCAACAGATCCATGATTGGAAAACAGACCATTATATTTCATTTATAGAAACAGAACCACTTAAATCATCTGAATTGAATGAATAGAATATTCTTTAGTAAATTCTTTAGTAAATAGTTTCTATTTTAATGATAAAGTGCTGTCATTCCTTGAATAAACAAAAGTATTTTCAACATTATCTTACGTTTGATTTAAGTTAGTTTTCATACCATACCATCCATGGGAGGCGGTGTTTTGGAGACCAGAATATCGCTGTGAGATGCTGAGAGACGGGTTTTACAACAGAGGTCTTGAAAACATTCCCCTTTATCCTTAAAGATAAGATTCCATCACCATACAGCATCCTACTCTAAGGATCAGCTTCCCTAGAGTTCGATGAACCAACTTCGACGATAGCTATGCCTAAGCAATACACACCATCTAGTTGATTGACATCACCCAGAACTTTCGTCAACAGCTTCCTATGCAAACCCTTTTCAACTACGATTCCATCTCTCAATAATCTACAAGGTGAATTTTGACATCTCTAACATCTTAAAGCTGTCGCGAGACATTTATCACAAGCCTGATAAGAAGTTGATTGGAAACTGTCTACTTCAAAGGTTGGGTAACCGGATGGTCCACTTGAACAACCAATGCAGCTTATGGTTGGAACAGTAGGTCTACTAGGCTTAGTGTGACCATGTGCCCATGTGCATCTCTGTAACCACTAATATATGGAAGCAGTAGTCATAAAGATTGGATCGCAGGATGAAATAAAGTTTATAAAACATGAAAAACTGAAGCATAAAAATAAATATATTAAGGAAAAGAGTTTAAGCTCTAATTTGGAGAAGAGAGATTACCTGGTTTGGAAATACTCTCTCCCGTAACAAAGCTTCAACATAATGAATTGTATTCCATGCTGAAGCTATGTGACGCCATGATCTTTTAATGGGTATGCATGTTGGGGGAAATCTCTTTTTGAATGGTACTTAAATCTGAAGAATACTTTGGTATAAAGTAGATCACTTCTTTGGTGGATAGAACTGCTTGATGATGGAGTTGAATTATGCCACCCGTGTTTGCTCTTTTGAGCAGCTAACTATATGAAGAGCTTGTTTAGGTATGCAATTAACTCGATATGTTAGTAACACAGGTACTATTATTATAAACATTTCTAAATGAAAAATTTCAATCTCTAGGTTCTACTCTGTAAGGTATAACAAATGAATATGCATTCTAATATCTAACTTGTTCCATTTTTTTACCTGAGTTATTATGTAATTTTTCTATAAAGAAAAGATACACCATTTTACATTTTGGATTTTCTCGGGTATTTCTAACATAAGCTAATTCTTTTTTTTTCAGATGGAAATCATAATGGATTTCATAAATGAATTAGCAAGTATTCAGACATTATGCCCATATGCTACGATCACTCCAAGTGAATCAAAAAGGACAAAGGAGGTTGATAAGCTGAGAAAGAGACAAACATGGTTGGGGTATGATAATGAAATTCAAATTAAACTAGCATGCCTAACTGGATGCCTTAATAATGATACAGTCCTAACTCTTAATATCAGCTGCTTACCTAGAAATACCAACGGCGACATAGCCCATTTTAGAAATTTTTTGCTACACAATTTTGCTGGAACAACTGACCAGGTTATTCTTTCTCTTCAAAATCATTTCTGGGCAGACCCAGTTTATGAGCCAGTCACCCTTCAAACATCATTTAGCGTGAAGACCAGAAACGACACGAATGATATAAATAATCCACCTATACCATCTTTGCCAGAAGACTTTAGACTTGAAAAGGATCTTAACCATACTATTACGTTCCCAATAAACGACTATGATCGTGACTACGTGAGGTGCCGCTGGGCAGTTGGTCCAGAGTGTGACAGTGTTTGCAATGGCTTACCTCATGCACAATTAGATGAAGAGACGTGCACAATCACATATGAAGCTAAATATGGATGTGGGAAGAAAATAATTGCTCTTGTACTAGAGGACTTTCTTGCTAATTCAAATGTTCCTCTTAGTAGTGTTGGATTTCAGTTTATGGTGGAAATTTATTCCCCGTCAAATGATTGTACATTTTTACAGTCCACTGAAAGCAACACAACTTCAACACCTACCATAACCCCAAAGGATCTAGTCTCTATATCATCTAATAAAGGTCCATATAATTCCACACCCACATTCTCAACCACAATCTCTGACATTTCAGTACCATCATTCCCAACCAGAATCCCTGACACCTCAGAACTTCCATTTCAACCCAAAATCCCTGACCTTCCAGAACCTTCATTCCAAACCACAAACCCTGACCTTTCAGGACCTTCATTTCCAGCCAGAAACCCCGGCATTTCAGAACCCTCATTCCAAAACAAAAGTCCTGACCTTCCAGAACCTCCATTCCCAACCAGAATCCCTAATATTTCAGAACCTCCATCCCAAAACAAAACTCCTAACGTTCCAAAATCTCCATTCACAACAACAAGCCCTGACATTTCAGAGCCTCCGTTCCCAGCCAGAATTCAAAACATTTCAGAACCTCCATTTCAAAACAAAACTAACGTTCCAGAATCTCCATTTTCAACCGCAAACCCTGATATTTCAGAGCCTCCGTTCCCAAACAGAATCCTTGACATATCAGAGACTCCATTCCAAAACAAAAGTTTTGACCTTCCAGAACCTCCATTCCCAGCCAGAATCCCAGACATTTCAGAACATCCATTACAAAACATAACTCCTAACGTTTCAGAATCTCCATTCCCAGAAAGAATCCCAGACATTTCAGAACCTCCATTCCGAAATATAACTCCTAACGTTTCAGAATCTCCATTCCCAGAAAGAATCCCAGACATTTCAGAACCTCCATTCCGAAATATAACTCCTAACGTTTCAGAATCTCCATTCCCAGAAAGAATCCCAGACATTTCAGAACCTCCATTCCGAAATATAACTCCTAACGTTTCAGAATCTCCATTCCCAGAAAGAATCCCAGACATTTCAGAACCTCCATTCCAAAATATAACTCCTAACGTTCCAGAATCTCCATTCTCAGAAAGAATCCCAGACATTTCAGAACCTCCATTCCAAAATATAACTCCTAACGTTCCAGAATCTCCATTTCCAGAAAGAATCCCAGACACTTCAGAACCTCCATTCCAAAATATAACCCCTAACGTTCCAGAATCTCCATTCCCAGAAAGAATCCCAGACATTTCAGGACCTCCATTCCAAAATATAACTCCTAACGTTCCAGAATCTCCATTCGCAACCAGAAGCCCTGACATTTCAGAGCCTCCATTCCCAACCAGCATCCAAGATATTTCAGAGCCTCCATTCCAAACCAAAAGCCCAGGTATTTCCAAACCTCCATTCCCCAACACAAATTCGGACATTTCCAGAACACTTACGACTATTAAGGACTTGGATAATTTAGCACCTTCATTATTCCATAATCTTAAAACATCTGATTCTGAAAAAGAATCAGGCATTTTCACAGATAGTAAACGGACTAATAACGAAGAAATTCCCACAACCTCTGAAAACCTTCGGCACTCTTCAACTACTTTTGACACAAATAATGAAACAAAGATAAAACTCATAAATCCTCCGAAGGAAATATTGTATGAGAAAAATGTAACATTTGAATGGACAGCAAACATTCCAGGTCACTTTGTATGTAGCTTAGATACTAAACCACTCTTTAATTGCTCAGAGGGTGTATTTAGTGCTACAAACTTAACTGAAGGGCAACATCTATTCTACATTGAACTTAGAGATCTGAAAGAAAACTTTATTGCCCGCTTTATGTTTACATTTAGAATATACCTTACAGCACCGAAGGTAATTCTAACATCTACACCTGGCCCAGTATCTAGTAGTAGTTTTAGCTTCTCATACTATTGCAGTGAGACTTTTTGCAATTTTTACTGCAGGCTGCACAGTGCATCTACAAACAGTACTCCAAACTATACTCCGTGTAGATCTTCAAGTAGTTCCTTTTCTGTGTTACATGGTGGAGAATATGAATTTTCTATATATGCAATAGATACAATCAATACCACTGGGGTACCTTCAACATACAGGTGGGTGGTTGATACAAAACCACCAACAATAATTGCTGGTGACACAAGCATTCCTTGTACAGAGGTTTCATCTGTCTTAGAAGGCCCTTTACAAACAGCCTTTGTATCAGATGATTTCGATATGAACCCCACAGTAAATGTGCTTGATAGCTATAATTGTAGTACATTGAGCCGTTACTGGACAGCTACAGACGAAGCTGGAAACAAGGCAAGTCTACTTCAGACCATTCATCTAATTTCTAATCCTACCATTGACCTTTTATCCTCTTTATCATTCCCATGTTCATCACAAACCATTGGCATCCCAGACAAAACAGCCTCTGCTCAAAATCATTGTAACAGACCATTAGTGCTATCATATGAAGACACCTCTTCTGTAATCCCATGTCCTGGACAGATTGTTCGGCAATGGACTCTTGAAGATTCCTGTACTGGAGCATCAACCAAAGCTACACAAGTAATCACACTCTTTGCTTCCTGTCCATCTGATTCGTGTGGTCAAAATTATTCACAACCACGCGGATTTTGCTCCCAAGGAAGGTGCGTGTGTAAGCAGCCATGGTACGGGGACTATTGTGAAGCGTTCCTATCGGGACCTAGAATCAAACCAGTAGAATCAACTTTCCTGCTTGAATACCAAGATTTTGAAGTTAAGCTGATGTTATCCCAAGGTGACCCACCTATTATATGGAACCTTATTTCGGCACCTGCAAGAGCATTTCTAGAGCATTCAAATAGAAGGATCGTTTTGAAAAGGGCACAAGCAGGAAATTTAACCTTTGAAGTAACTGCAGCTAATAAAATATATACTGATACATTAACAATAAACGCTATTGTTTACTCTACATACTTGCCCATTTTAATACCTTTAATCAATAACAACTATGTAATTGGTGAACCATTGATTCTACGTGGAACTGTTGAGTATAACACAGTGAGTCCAATTAGGGAAATACTCAAAGGAATAGTGCCTGTGACTGTCATTATTTATAATCAGCAATCTGGCTTAAGGAAAACACTGACTGCATTCACCGATAATGAAGCATATTTTTCTGTCGTGTATCACCCCACCAGTAGTGAGTATGGCAACTATATAGCAACTGCTATGCATCCTACAGATCCTAATAGATCATCCCAAATACAATGGAAAATATTTGGAATGAGACTTTTGAATACACCTGTCACGTTGACAGGAGAAATGGTTGGTCCGTTTCAGAATTTCTATGCCAATATTACGACATTAATCAATGACGGGCCAGGCGACCTACATGTCATTCAAGCAATGCCACTTTCCAAGGAAATAACTGACAAAGGAATAAATTTAACTATCACATTTGGTGCTGGTGAAGAACGAATTCCAACGTTTACGTCAGGAACTAGCATTGCTATAAACATAGCTATAAAAACTGACAAACCTGTTCAAGCAAACATTCCTGTTCAATTGCAAAGTAAAGAAGGAGTATATCGATATTTAGAAGTGCAATTAGATATCAAATATATGCTTCCTTTATTGGAAATAGATCCACCAGAAATTCTAACCAGCATAATCCGTGGAAAACAAAAGTCTGTGGAGTGTAGAGTGACAAATTATGGCATATTTACAGCAGAAAATGTGAGAATATCCCTCCCTGACTCACCAATCTTTGCTCTCTCTAGTTTAGGATCAAAAGGAAACTTTGGTAATGGTCTTGATATAAAGAGTGAAGAGACAGCCGTTGTATCCATTCTAGTGACTGTACCAGAAAACCAAAGTCTCGGTATTTTTTCTGGAAACTTTTATCTTAACAGCATAAGAACTAATAAGAGTATTCCATTTAGTATACAAGTAATATCTGATGCTATCATGAATTTAACAATCACAATTGTAGATGAATTTACATTTAACACAGATGATAGTCCTCTTGTGTCTAATGCTACAATAATTTTGACAAACCGAGATAGAAGTTTGTCTGTAACACAGTCAACTGCAGAGAAAAATGGAAGTACAATATTTCTCAATATTCCAGAAGACGAATATGAACTGAGCATTGAAGCCCCAGAACATGAATCAAGAAAGGAAGTGATTCTAGCATCAATAGTAAATCCTATCATTAAAGTGTTTCTGCCTTTTCAAGCCACGAAATATGATTTCTCAGTAGTGCCTTCGAAAATAAAGGATGAATATGAAATCGAATTCAATGGCGTTTATAAAGAGGATGTCCCCTTGCCTGTTCTGAAGGTAACACCCGTTTCAAATGACCTCCAGGACTTCAAACTAGGGCTACAAGAAACAGTCGAAATCACAGTAAAAAATCATGGGATCATAAGAGCTGAAAGACTTCTTCTTATGCTGCCAATTCACCCAACTCTAGAATTTACAGCTCTTCAAAATATCCCCAAAAATCTTGAAGCAAATGAGTCTTTCAGCTTTCAGATCAAAATATCACATAGAAAACGACAAAGGAAATCGTCTACATCAATTTTCTACGTTGCTAAGATTCTGTATTCGTATTTCTGTGATGGAATAAAGAATCGAACCACTGAGTTTGCTTTTGTAGACAAGATGCAAATCCTCCGCAATGCATATGGTCACACTAAGCCTAGTAGACCTACTGTTCCAACCATAAGCTGCATTGGTTGTTCAAGTGGACCATCCGGTTACCCAACCTTTGAAGTAGACAGTTTCCAATCAACTTCTTATCAGGCTTGTGATAAATGTCTCGCGACAGCTTTAAGATGTTTGCCATTAGGTCCTGCTGTAACTTCAACAGCTAATCAAGATTTGAATAGCTTTAGTCTTCACAGTTCTGCTTCAGTAGATACAGCTGATCCTACAAATTGTGCAATTCTTATGGAATCTGAAATAAATTCAATTGATATTGTGAATATGTTGAATTATATTGGCTGTCTAAGAGTTGGTATGCCGTATTTTCTTCTTTCTTGTTTTGAAGAAGTTCTGAATGAATGCCTTCACGAAGAACCTCTGTCAGAATCTCCTGAAAAGATGATCATCTCTGAATTCATAAGGTCTGCAGCAGGTATCTTTTATAGCTTTAGGGCTCTTGAAGAAATATTTGGAGGACAGTTATGGTTGGAAAAAGGAGATACTGCGTGGGTCAGCAGTTCTGTCTACGACCATTTTGACGATGCGAGCGACTTGGGTCGGTTTATATCCCTGACTGAATTATTCAGTATCAAAGGAAAGGAAATTCCAGAGGGAGTTACCCCTAGTGATATAGAAAAACTCATGAAACGTTTCAACACAACAATGACACACTGGGCAAATGGAAAGTTAGCACCTGATGACAATAATGAAGACATAATTTCTTATACGCTTCTTAAACAGACATTGTATAATATATCTAAAATTAATTCTTTTGCAGTACAACGAGGCTTTTCCTCTTATGTAGAGTCTTACAAACATGACATCGATAGGCTAAGAAGTACTGATGCAATAGATCAAGGTAATGAAGTCTGTGCTGTAGTGAAGATAAGAGTTAACCAACAGGCAATTTTAACAAAGGAAGCCTTCACTGCTACACTTACAATTGAAAATAAATATAAAAGTTCATTGGAACATGTTTCTGTCAAAATCATTATAATAAATAGAATTACACATGAAATATCAACAAAGAAATTTTCTATAAGCGCTCCCAAACTTTCTGGCTCTCTGAGAGGGGTCGATGGTGAGGGGACTCTTTCTGCAGAATCTAGTGGGACTTCAGAATGGCTCCTTATTCCCTCCTCAGAAGCTGCTCCTATCTCCTCCGTTCAATACGATATTGGAGGAGATCTCACATATATGCTTAATGGCAAAGAGGTAGTCATTCAATTCCTTCCTACAATATTGACTGTACTTCCAGATCCCCTACTAAACATTCATTACTTCTGGGAAAAGAACGTGATATCTGATGACCCATTCACGGATGAAGTTGAGCCAGCTATACCTTTCTCCCTAGGAATTATGATCAAGAATGAAGGTTTTGGTACAGTTTACGATATGAAGATAACATCCGCACAACCGGAGATAGTAGAACATGAGAATGGACTACATACTGATTTCAAAATCATTGGCACAACATTTGGTAATAAAAATGCTAATCCCTCTCTGACACTAGATTTTGAAGACATTCAACCAAACGTGACAAAGACAGCACGGTGGACAATGATATCATCTTTAATGGGAAAATTCAAAAGTTTCATGGCCACGTTTAAAAATAAGAATCCTCTGGGAGATCCAAAACTGTCTATGATAGACAATCTTGAAACCCATGAGCTCATTCAGAGCGTCCTTATTCCGGGAGAAGATGAAGACGACACTTTGGATTTCTTAGTAAATGATGATAAAGACCTTTACCAAATACCAGATAGATTGTACAGTTCTAAGGACATGTCCGATAAACCTGTATACACGGGCATTGTCCATAAACTTTCAAGTCAAGTGATTGATGAAATATTCTATTTAGAGCTAGAAGTCAACGCAACTGATATTGGCTGGCACTATTTTTCTATAGAGGACCAATCTTTGAGTGAGATGCCCTTGGGAAAATCGTCAAGATTATATTACCTTGCAGAAAGTAGAGTCAATACAGACGCCGGCAGGTCTAAAAGATCAAGCGACAAGTTACTGCCAAATGCTAATGCCTGGATATCAGTAGATGGGATGAACGGAGATCGCAACAGGAAGCTTAATCTTCTCGACTTTGTAAACCAAAACTCAAGTAGGTCATATGCCATTGAGTTCTGTGAAAATTGTATGACTACCTCAGATTCTACTGCTTTTACTACAGTAACAGAGGACCTAAGTGTTTCACCAACTCCAACTACGATCACAGAGAGTGTATTACATCCAGAATCTACCAGAGATCCTAACTCTTCAGTGGATGTTGCCTCCAGGGAAAATTGGCCTGCCAAAGAAAACAATGCAAGTAAGGAAGTAATTCCTCACTTAGATGTTCAAATCCGAATAATTGTTTAGGAATAAGAATTTTGCTGTACATAAATGTACAGTAAATCAGTTTAACACATTTAGTACAGGAAAATGCATAGGGGTTTTTACACCCCTCACTAACCTTAAATGGAGCTTCCTCTTAATTCAGAGGGGTAAAGCACTTCTTTGGCAAATTTGAGAATATTCTTGCATATTTTCGTGTATATCCTCTATAATCATTGCAATTGAACTCTCTAAAATGTGCTTTTCCAAAACAGATCATTCAAATTTCGCTTCTGACAAGACCGTGTGAAATCCAACCATAAACAAGTTTGTAAAAATTTACCATTTCCAAAACCCTTATTACCTTCACACACACACACACACACACACACACACATATATATATATATATATATATATATATATATATATATATGTATATATATATATATATATATGTATATATATATATATATATAAATTACCCTGAAATCTTTCGGTTGACTTCTTTGAAAAGTTCGTTTGAAAATTATATTTCTCTTCAAGTTATTCTACATCATGAATTACAACATTTTCTACTTATTCTTTTTCTGTTCGAATATTAGATGACTTCGCTCCGTTGGGCGAAGATGAAATATACAAATGTATAATCTGGCCTAGAGTGAATTGTTACCCTAGAAGTCCTATTCCATTTTTACAAATATAAACAAAAATAGCTTTACAATAAATTCAAGTCTTTTACTTCAATTAAAATCTCAGTTGGTCTTTACGTATATGAAGCAAGTTTTGATGAGTCTATTCTCACTGTCAATTGTTCATCTTATGATGTATTTTCCTCATTATATCCACTCTACTGTAACTTCTTGGGATATATATATATATTGAAATTGTCATTTTGTTTAATTTTCCTACAAACTAACAGCAGTGGGTTTTATCAACTAAAGAGAGTTTGCTCCACTTTATATGACAAATTCCAGAATAAATGGGTAAGTACCTTTTCTACACCTTTCATTAATCACCTGTCTCTAATTCACAGTATCTAACTTTCACATCATTAATATATCAAAATATACATGACGAATCCTGTTAAATATAGTGCTTAGCTTTCAAAGTGGATATATGCTAATTTCAATTCTGAGAAAGGAACCTCAATTTGACCTTTCACTGAAAGTTCAGGTCATAATTACAATTCCCTTGGCCGAGAGTTTTACAACCTAATAGTCCTTCAGCCTCCAACATGCACTGGTCTCTCTGCTTTTGTTCTCTTCCCACTTCACTTTCCAATCTCTTTGATTACAGCTATGATTTTAATAATGAGGCACAGCAATCTTGTTAAAGCACCCTATATAAATGGTATGAATGTTGGGGATAATGTAACGCCGGTCATGTTTATCGATATCTGAAGATTTGTGTGCTACTTTGAATTTGTAAGGTACTCCTAGCTTCCTGGTAATGTGTTCGCCAACCATTCGCACGGCAGCAGATCGATCCCAGCCAGGGAACGTGAGTTTATAGTGTTTACTGGGGAGGCCAGAGCACCACAGGTGGGGGGTTGAGCTTACTCGGCTGACGTTCGGGTGAGCATCTATTCTACTGATTTGGGAACTGAAACCAGATACTTTTACCTTACAAAACCAAGAGAATTTACAATCTGTAGGTTAATGATAAGGCATTTTATATCTCTCAATTTGAGTGACCATTATTCCTTTTAAAAAAAAACTATTTTCTCTTTTTTTTTCTATTTGAATTTCGTGTTTCTGAATTGAAATTCCTTTATTTCACGTATATATTTATTTGATTAGTTCTTCGTATGGATTTATTTCTTACCCATCTATCTAATAATTTCTTAAACCGTAGTAAGTTGTCATTTCAAAAGACAAAGGAGGATTCAGTATCACTATATCTTTATTTAGTTCTTCGTATGAATTTCTTATCTATCTATCTAATACTTTCTTAAACCGTAGCAAGTCGTCATTTCAAAAGACAAAACAGGATTCAATATCACTATATCTTTATCCAGATTTATAATCTCTGTTACTTCAGAAAGTTCAAGTCATCTTTCAACAACTTCACAGAATGTTATTCCACCAATGAAGCTTTCGATATTGCAACTGGTAGACCTTTTAACCTCATTTGAAATCTTTTTTCTACATCATGATTATGATGAAACGAGTGTTGCTGTAATCAGTTGTTCTGTGTCGAAGAAACTGCCTCAAGATTTTGCTCTGCTCAAAAGACATTTAGGTCTAAATGCTTCTTTAGCTACAGTATATCTTTCAAACAACTTTAAGATTTTAACCCTTTGTCGGATGGCTTTAATCATATTATTATTATTATTATTATTATTATTATTATTATTATTATTATTATTATGCCTCGTAGGATTTTTATACAGGAGAGGGGGTTCCCAGCCCCCTCGTCCCGTCCCTTTTAGTCGCCTCTTACGACACGCAGGGATAACGTGAGTCCCTGGTTAGGCTGGAGGAACGTAGCGAGTAGAGGTCCCCTTTTTTGTTTTGTTTCATTTGTTGATGTCGGCTACCCCCCAGAATTGGGGGAGGTGCCTTTGGTATATGTATTATTATTATTATTATTATTATTATTATTATTACTAGCTAAGCTACAACCCTAGTTGGAAAAGCAGGATGCTATAATCCCAAGGGCTCCAACATGGGAAAGTAGCCCAGTGAGGGAAGGAAACAAGGAAAAATAAAATTTCAAGAACACCACCACCACCAAAATAAATATTTTATATAAACTATAAAAACTTTAACAAAACAAAAGGAAGAGAAATAAGACAGAATAGTGTGCCCGAGTGTACCCTCAAGCAAGAGAACTCTA
>NC_090760.1:14231981-14236981 GCF_036898095.1 Palaemon carinicauda
AAGCTTCATTTAAAATTCGTTTTTAAAATACAAAGCTTCATTTAAAATTCGTTCATTATAAATCCGTTAAAAAAAAAAAAAAAAAAAAAACAAGCTTCATTATCATTTTCTATAGCAAGCTTCATTATGCTTTTATTTCTTAAAAAATCCATTACGACTATCCTTTAAAAAGCTACATTGTTATTGTTTTTGAAAACGAATTTCATTACGTACATCTTAAAAAAACCACTTTAATCCCGATTTTTTTTTTTTTTTTTTTTGAAAAGTCAAGTTTCCGATTTAACTATATTCTTAAAATTCAGGTTCCATTCAAGTCTTAGTTTTTGAGAAGAACAAAAGACTTCGTAAGTGACTTAAAATATGATTTTCTACAGTTAATATTGCCGATAAAATTGGCAAACAATTTGCTATCAGTCATTGGTACATCACAAGGAGTTGTGTCAAAAATATTTGTTTTTTTCTCAAAACTCAATTTTGGCTTTTTGGTTTAATAAGGGAAAACCAAGCTGTTGTACCAGGAAGTAAAAGTTAAAGAGAGATTAAGGATATTGTATGTCTGATGCATAACTTACAAGTGTCTGATACATAATGTCTGATATATAACTTAGAAGTGTTTGATATATAACTTAGAAGTATCTGATACATAACTTATAAGTGTCTGATACATAATGTCTGATATATAACTTAAGTGCCTGATACATAACTTGGAAGTGTATGATACATAACTTAGTAGTGCCTGATACATAATGTCTGATACACACTTACATGTGTCTGATATATAACTTACAAGTGTCTGATACATAACTTACAAGTGTCTGATACATAACTTAGAAGAGCCTGATGCGTAAACTTAGAACTGTCTAATACACAACTTGAAAGTGTCTGATACATAGCCTGAAGGTGTCTGATACATAACTTAGATGTGTCTGATACATAACTTAGAAGAGTCTGATGCGTAACTTAGAACTGTCTGATACACAACTTGAAACCGTCTGATACATAACTAAGAACTGTCTGATACATAACATAGAAGCGTCTTTTACACGACCTAGAAGCAAAATCTCAAAAGAGGTCTTTACAAAGACCCACATACTTCCGTCAACAACCTCCAGAGTATCATGTGCAGACGGGAAACAAAGTGACATAGAGTGACTGTTATCTTCACAGAGTCACTTTATGTCATGCTTTTAGGAAATGCTTCGCAACACGCCAGATGTCGTTAACTTTTTTTTTTTTTTTTTTTTATCTTGCGGTTGGCGGTCGATAACTTTCGGCCGCAAATCTTCATGGAAGTTGCGTGGGCGACCAGGAAATTGGGGGATAATACACGTTTTGATAACAACAAAATATCAATAGAATATACACACACATGCATATATTAACACACACGCACACACACACATATATATATATATATATATATACAGTATATATATATATATATATATATAATGTTCAAGATATACATGTGCATTTATATAAATATATCTATATATATATATATATATATATATTGTGTGTGTGTATACAGTATATATATAATGTATATATATATATATATATATACATATATATAATATATATATAATATATATGTATATATATACATATATGTAATATATATAATATATATATACATTGTATATATAAATACAGTAGATATATACTGTACATATATAGGCAAATCTATATTTTATACATACTCAGTAAGTATATGTGTGAGTGTCTCTCCATACTATTGATAAAAACCTGTATTTACTAAAAAACAATTTGCAATGAAATTAGAGTACAACAAATATCGTTAATAGTCACTCCATTATAGCTATCTCCTTAGTTTCACATAAATACAAATATGATTATTTATTCTAAAAATCTAGCTGCAATTCTCTTTTCCAAAACAGACCGACTTCACTTTCATTTTCTTACAGTTGGACACAAGAGTCCCTAGCACACCCTCCCCCGAATTACACCCTGTCACACCCTTACTTCGCGCAGAATAACAAATCAAATAGCGTAGGGAGAGATGCCAGATGTAGTGGGCGGGGTTAAATACAGGAACTTACTGCGCATAAGGGTGTGGATAGGTGCACTTCCTCAAGAAGGTGGGTACTATGAATTCCTGTTCCCAACTGTACCTTGAAACGTTATAAATGTTTGGAAAGCACTAACGTTCTTGCCAAATGCCCTATGTCCAATCCCTCCTGTTTAACACTGGACTTTTTATTTAAACTTTATATTAATGACTACCCAATTCCCCGTCTGATATGAATCAAAATTAATCCCACTCCCAAACAGGAAAAAAAAAACGAATACGTAAACGAAAATGAGAAAACGTAAGCAGGATGCTATAAGCTCAAGGGCCCCAACAGGGAAAATAGCCCTGTGAGGAAAGGAAATAAGTGTGCCTTAATTAATTTGGTGCATTGATTCTTTGCGAGTGAGTATCCTCTATGTACTTGTGTTTGCGAGCGAGTATCCTTTGTGATGCTCGCTCGCAAACACAAGTACATAGAGGATACTCACTCGCAAACACAAGTACACATAGAATACTTACTCGCTTACACGAAGTACACATAGAATACTTACTCGCAAACACATGTATATAGAGGATACTCACTCGCAAAAAAAAAATACTCATAAAATACTTACTAACAAACGCAAGTACACAGAGGATAATCACTCGCAAACACAAGTACACAAAGGATACTCACTCGCAAACAAAAGTACACAGAGAATACTTACTCGCAAACACAAGTACACAGAGGATACTCATAAACACAAGTACACAGAGGATACTCACTCCCAAACGCAAGTACACAAAGAATACTCACTCGCAAACACAAGTACACATAGAATACTCACTTGCAAACACAAGTACACATAGATACTTACTCGCAAACACAAGTACACAGAGGATACTCACTCGCAAACAAAAGTACATATAGATTACTTACTCGCAAACACAAGTACACAGAGGATACTCACTCGCAAACAAAAGTACATATAGATTACTTATTCGCAAACACAAGTACACAGAGGATATTCACTCGCAAACAGAAGTACACAGAGGATACTCACTCCCAAACGCAAGTACACAGAGAATACTCACTCGCAAACACAAGTACACAGAGGATACTCGCTCGCAAACACAAGTACACATAGAATACTTACTCACAAACACAAGTACACAGAGGATACTCACTCCCAAACACAAGTACACAGAGAATACTCACTCGCAAACACAAGTACACAGAGGATACTCACTCCCAAACGCAAGTAAACAGAGAATACTCACTCGCAAACGCAAGTAAACAGAGAATACAAACTCGCAAACACAAGAACACAGAGGATACTCACTCGCAAACACAATTACACATAGATACTTACTCGCAAACACAAGTACACATTGAATACTTACTCGCAAACACTAGTACACATAGAATACTCACTCGCAAACACAAGTACACATAGAATACTCACTCGCAAACACAAGTACACATAGAATACTTACTCGCAAACACAAGTACACATGGTATACTTACTCGCAAACACAAGTACACAGAGGATACTTACTCGCCAACACAAGTACACATAGAATACTTACTCGCAAACACAAGTACACAGAGGATACTCACTCGCTAACACAAGTACACATAGATTACTTACTCGCAAACACAAATACACAGAGGATACTCACTCGCAAACACAAATACACAGAGGATACTCACTCGCAAACACAAGTACACATAGATTACTCACTCGCAAACACAAGTACACAGAGGATACTCACTCGCAAACACAAGTACACATAGAATACTTACTCACAAACACAAGTACACAGAGGATACTCACTCCCAAACACAAGTACACAGAGAATACTCACTCGCAAACACAAGTACACAGAGGATACTCACTCGCAAACACAAGTACACAGAGGATACTCACTCGCAAACACAAGTACACAGAGGATACTCACTCCCAAACGCAAGTACACAGAGAATACTCACTCGCAAACACAAGTACACATAGAATACTCACTTGCAAACACAAGTACACATAGATACTTACTCGCAAACACAAGTACACAGAGGATACTCACTCGCAAACAAAAGTACATATAGATTACTTACTCGCAAACACAAGTACACAGAGGATACTCACTCGCAAACAAAAGTACATATAGATTACTTATTCGCAAACACAAGTACACAGAGGATATTCACTCGCAAACAGAAGTACACAGAGGATACTCACTCCCAAACGCAAGTACACAGAGAATACTCACTCGCAAACACAAGTACACATAGATACTTACTCGCAAACACAAGTACACAGAGGATACTCACTCGCAAACACAAGTACACATAGAATACTCACTCGCAAACACAAGTACACATAGATACTTACTCGCAAACACAAGTGCACAGAGGATACTCACTCGCAAACAAAAGTACATATAGATTACTTACTCGCAAACACAAGTACACAGAGGATACTCACTCCCAAACACAAGTACACATAGAATACTTACTCGCAAACACAAGTACCCAAAGGATACTCACTCGCACACACAAGTACACATAGATTACTTACTCGTAAACACAAATACACAGAGGATACTCAATCACCAACACAAGTACACATAGAATACTTACTCACAAACACAAGTACACATAGATTACTTACTCGCAAACACAAGTACACATAGAATACTTACTCGCAAACACAAGTACACGTAGAATACTTACTCGCCAACACAAGTACACAAAGAATACAAAGAATACTTACTCGCAAACACAAGTACACAGAGGATACTTACTCGCCAACACAAGTACACATAGAATACTTACTTGCAAACACAAGTACACAGAGGATACTCACTCCCAAACACAAGTACACATAGATTACTTACTCGCAAACACAAATACACAGAGGATACTCACTCGCAAACACAAATACACAGAGGATACTCACTCACAAACACAAGTACACATAGAATA
>NC_090760.1:14249481-14254481 GCF_036898095.1 Palaemon carinicauda
TTTCTTTAGTTTAATTGGATGAAAACTACCCTATGCTAATCATGAAAAGCTAAATCCTCAAAAAACTAAATATTTCAGCCTGTTGGGTTAAACCCCCTCTTAAATTTACTTTGACGGCTGCTTTTCCGGTCCCATACAGCAGGGGAACCGCGCTCTCTACAGGACCTCCATTGTCGTTTTACCTTGTTCGTTTAAAGTATTTAATGTTTCATATTGCGTATTGTTCATTTACTGTTAAATAGTCACTGTCAAAAGACTCGTGAAATAAGAAAGTTTTCAGTTTCCTCTTGAAAGCCTTAATGTCTTCAATCATTCGAATGTTTTGTGGGAGCTTATTATATAGTCTCGGGGCCGCATATTTAAAGACTCTGGAGCCTAAAATAGACATAAATCTAGGTTCCAACAGTTTGAAGCCATCTGTAACTATTCTCGTTCCGACACGATTTGTTGGCTGCGCAATATGTAGCAATTCTCTCAAGTATTTTGGAGGGCCGGTTCTTGTTTAGTTTAACTAGTTATAACTACACCAGTTTAGACAAAATTCTAAACAATCTTTGCTCCTGGAAGTTAAAACCTTCTCTATCAACTTATAGGATTAAAACGAAGTCTTTTAACTTATTAGGTTAGCTTATCGGGTTAAAATTAAACGTCTCATGGCTAATCGGTTTGAAAATTCTAAATGTGGCTTACCAGAATCAAACCAGTTGGGTTAATTAAACTTTTATTTCCGATATTTTATATGTTTAAAGCGAATGTTAACTAAACATAATCCCGATCTCTCTCTCTCTCTCTCTCTCTCTCTCTCTCTCTATCTCTCTCTCTCTCTCGTCAATGACCTTCAATGTTAGGATGCCAGAGAACTCCAAATAAATAAATAAATAAATAAATCAATCAATCAATCAATCAATCAACCAATGTCTCTCTCTCTCTCTCTCTCTCTCTCTCTCTCTCTCTCTAGTTGTAATACTCAGGCCACGTTTAATCAGACCGCTTTCCCTATTTCTAAATACGTATGAAATCGTTTGCCCAGTAATGAATACTTGACAACTGAAAAAACGTTTTTAAGAACCAATTATTCCGTAGGAAGAAATAGGATTGGAAACATGCCTTTAGCGAAGGGAAAACTTGCACCGAACTTTGGGAGTCGGGTGTGAGCAGCAAGGGCCACGTAAATGGAGCATGGAATGTCAATAAATCAGTCAATGTTCTAATGATTCTTCTATCAATTTGCCATTCTACAGTACTGATAACAACATTATGATCCGTTGGAAGACCCAGGCCTACATGTCTGAGGATTATGAAACTTAAAGTGGGAGATGATGAATGGAGACATTGATCTAAAAGCTCAGGATAGAGACGATTGGCGAAATCAAACCGAGGCCCTTTGCATCAATAGGCGTAAGAGGAGATAATGATGATGATGATGACGATGATGATGATAACCAAGTTGGCCTTTTGCCATCACAGGCTACTTTTTCAGAGACAGAAATATGAATTTTATATATATATATATATATATATATATCTATATATATATATATATATATATACTACGAATAGGACATAATATAACAGGTTTGTATATAATAATATTAATCTATATTCACGCTAGCTATGTATATAGATGATGATGTAGTTCCCATTTGAATAAAGTAATCAAAATGCTTATTATAATTTTGCACACGAGCATAAGTGTGTACGTGCTTCAGCAAATAAAAAAAATAAAACTGCACAATAATTAAGTGATTTTTAGGCACATTGCGCAAAATTTTTCGCATTCTTTAGCAAAAAAAAAAAAAAATCTTATCCAAGAAAGCATTACTTATGTGCGATAATCCTGTCCTGTGGCGTGGGAATATTCTACCCTGTCTAAAACAAGATGGAATTTCCTTAAAATCTAGAACTTACATTGGCCCTAAAATTCCAAACTTGATAATTCACAACACTACGCCTCACCTTGCCTGGTGATCGCCGGACTGGGGTTCGAGTCCCGCTCAGTCTCGTTAGTTGCTTTGGTTGCTGCAACCTCACCATCGTTGTGAGCTAAGGATGGGGGGTTTTAGGGGGGCCTATAGGTCTATCTACCGAGTCATTAGCAGCCATTGCCTAGCTCTCCTTGGTCATAGTTTGGATGGAGAGGGGACTTGGTCGCTGTTCATATGTAATATGGTCAGTCTCTGGGGCATTGTCCTGCTTGCTAGGGCAATGTCACTGACCCTTGCTCCTGCCATTCATAAGCGGCCTTAAAATCTTTAAAGGTTTAAAAGCAGAGACAAGGAACAGTGACATTGCCCTAGCAAGCAGGACAATGCCCTAGAGAATGACCTTATATCCATATGAAGTGAGCCCAAGCCCCTCTCCGCCCAAGATAGGACTAAAATGGGCCAGGCAATGGCTGCTGATGAATCAACAGGTAGACCTATAGGCTCCCGCAAACCCACCATCCTTAGCTAACAAGGATGGTGAGGTTGCAACGACCAAAAGAACGAGTTTGAGTGGGATGTTACCAACAGGACACGACGAACCCCGGAAGCTGTTAAAATTACAAAGATAATCCTCCCCCCCCCCCATTGCGTAATGATTATTATACTGAATGAATATTTAAAAGTACTATTCGCATGACGTTATAATTCGCCTTTTCGTGAGCGTAATATCATTAGCATGTGCGTAATATCTTCCTGGTTCAAACACTACGCTGCGTTTAATCGGAGACTATTTAACGTTACGCAAGTGTTATGTGACTTACCGGGAAAACGCTATCAGGAAATGATACATATTTGTAGATAATTTCACTTTAATCTATTTCAAAACACTAATCCTTCAAGGGAGGAAGTTTGCATAAAATGAGAGAGAGAGAGAGAGAGAGAGAGAGAGAGAGAGAGAGATTAACAAAAAGATATAAACTAACATTTGAAGTATTGAAATAGAATGTTTAAACAGTAATAGAAATATGTACATATGCAGTACTATAATAAAATGTGATTGAGAGGAGAGAGAGAGAGAGAGAGAGAGAGAGAGAGAGAGAGAGATTAAAAATTATATAAATATGCATATGAAGTAATGAAATAATATGTTTAAACAGTAATAAAAAATATGTAAATAAACAGTACCGATATAAAATGTGGAGAGGAGAGAGAGAGAGAGAGAGAGAGAGAGAGAGGAGAGAGAGATTAATATACATATGAAATAATGAAATAGAATAGGTTTAAACGGTAATAAAAATAGTGATTATAAACAGTAATGAAATAAAATGAGAGAGAGAGAGAGAGAGAGAGAGAGAGAGAGAGAGAGAGAATTTAACAAAAAAAATATAATTATACATATGAAGTAATGAAATAGAATATATTTAAACAGTAATAATTATATGTATGTAAACAGGGCTGAAATAAAATGTGAAGAGAGAGAGAGAGAGAGAGAGAGAGAGAGAGAGAGAGAGAGAGAGAATTTAACAAAAAAAATATAATTATACATATGAAGTAATGAAATAGAATATATTTAAACAGTAATAATTATATGTATGTAAACAGGGCTGAAATAAAATGTGAAGAGAGAGAGAGAGAGAGAGAGAGAGAGAGAGAGAGAGAATTTAACAAAAAAAATATAATTATACATATGAAGTAATGAAATAGAATATATTTAAACAGTAATAATTATATGTATGTAAACAGGGCTGAAATAAAATGTGAAGAGAGAGAGAGAGAGAGAGAGAGAGAGAGAGAGAGAGAGAGAGCTACTAAACACTGCAAATTTCTGGTGTCAAGCGTCACGTACGGTGTCACTTGATGTCAAGCCTTTGGTGCCAATTCGAGAATGTCTAGCCTTTGAGGTTACTAATGTCATGGACAAAACAACTATTAATTACGAAATGTAACAAACTCCTAAGTATTCGACAAACAAGCGACTGTTCACAGTAGCGTAGAGAAGGGGGGACGAGGGTCTTTGTGAAATTGGCCCCATGGGCTCCAAGAGAGGTGTTGGGGGGGGGGGTGTCCGAAGCAGATCTGGAAAATATAAGTATATTATTATTATTATTATTATTATTATTATTATTATTATTATTATTATTATTATTATTACAAGCTAGGCTATAACCCTAGTTGGAAAAGCAGGATGCTATAATCCCAAGGGCTCCAACCCTATTATTATTATTATTATTATTATTATTATTATTATTATTATTATTATTATTACAAGCTACACTATAACTCTGGTTGGAAAAGCAGGATGCTATAACCCTAAGGGCTCCAACATGGAAATATAGCCCAGTGATGAAAGGAAACAAGGAAATGACTAAAATAAAATATTTCAATTACAGTAACAACATTAAATTAGATCCTTCACATATAAACTATGAAAACCTAAAAAAAAAGAGGAAGAGAATTAAGATAGAAGAGCAGGCCCAAATGTACCCTCAAGTATGAGCTCTAATCCAAGACAGTGGAAGACCATGGTACAGAGGATATCGAACAACCCAAAACTAGAGACCAATGGTTTGATTTTGGAGTGTCCTTCTCCCAGAAGAATTGCTTGCCGTAACTAGAGTGTCTCTTCTACCTTTGCCAATTATTATTTTCATTATTATTATTATTAAATGGTAAGCTACAACCCTAGTTGGAAAAGCAGGATGCTATAAGCCCAGGGGCCTCAACAGGGAAAATAGCCCAGTGAGGAAAGGAAAAAGAAAAAGAAAATATTTTAAGTATAGTAACAACATTAAAATAAATATTTCCTATAAAAACTATAAAAACTTTAACAAAACTAGAGGAAGAAAAACTAGATAGAAGTGTGCCCGAGTATACCCTCAAGCAAAAAAACTCTAATCCAAGACAGTGGAAGGCCATGGTACAGAGGATATGGAACAACCCAAAACTAGAGAACAATGGTTTGATTTTGGAGTGTCCTTCTCCCAGAAAAATTGCTTGCCGTAGCTAGAGAGTCTCTTCTACCTTTGCCAATTACTATTATTATTATTATTATTAAATGGTAAACTACAACCCTAG
>NC_090760.1:14261981-14279481 GCF_036898095.1 Palaemon carinicauda
TTGGAATCGATATAAAATCAAATGGTGGTTTTTGGTGCTACTTGTGAAAACAAATTCTATATTGAATCAGTGTCAAACCTCTAATTTTAAGTATTTCCATATACCGAATAATGGCTTCATTTCAAAGTTAGAAACAAGTTTAATTTCGAATAATTAGAAATGAATTTCTTTTAGAATTTTGAAATATTAAATTTTAAAAGCCGGATATGGGATTACAATTTCAAACCGAATGATGGCTTCATTTCAGAGTTAGAAATAAGTTTATTTTAAAATGATTAGAAATGAGGTTCTTTTACAATTTTGAAAAAACAAAAAATTAAAAAGCCGGGTATGAGATTACAATTTCAAACCGAATAACGACTTCATTTCAAACTTAGAAATAAGTTCAATTTCAAATAATTACACGAGGTTCTTTTAGAATTTTGAAACATTAAATTTCAAAAGCCGGATATGGGATTACAATTTCAGCCATTTCAAAGCCTGAATTTAGTTTAATCTCAATTAGTGAGATTTTAAAATTTTGAAATAAAATAAATTTCAAATAAAAATAAAACTTTTCAAACCGGGAGATAAGCTTAATTTCAAATACAGAAATAAGTTTTTTTTTTTTTTTTTAAGGCGGAATATAAGCTTAATTTCAATCCAAGATAAAAGTTTTAAATGCGGAATATAAGCTAATTTCAAAAACAGAAAAATGTCTTTAAGAAATGAGATTCTTTGAGAATCTTGAAACATTAAATTTCAAATAACAATATTTTTTCAAACCGGAAAAGGAGATTCATTTCAAACCCAGAAATAAGTTCTTTCTATGATCAAGATAAGCTTAATTTAAATCCCAGAAATAAGGCTTCTCAATTCTATTATTCTAGGCATAAGGCTTTTTCAATGGGGACTATAAGCTTATTTTCAAACCATGAAATAAGTCTATTTTCAAACCATGAAATAAGTCTATTTTCAAACCATGAAATAAGTCTATTTTCAAACCATGAAATAAGTCTATTTTCAAAGATGAAAATAAGTTTGTTTTCAAAGATGAAAATAAGTTTGTTTTCAAAGATGAAAATAAGTTTGTTTTCAAAGATGAAAATAAGTTTGTTTTCAAAGATGAAAATAAGCTTATCAACCCAGAAATGTCTTATTTCAAAAATGAAAATAAGCTTAATTTCAAACCCAGAAATAAGTTCTTTCCATGATGAAGATAAGCTTAATTTAAATCCCAGAAATAAGGCTCTTCAATGCGGAAAATCAGCTTCATTTCAAACCCAGAAATAATTCTATTTTTCTATAATTAAGGCTTTTTCAATTGGGAATATAAGCTTATTTTTAAACCATGAAATAATTCTGTTTTCAAAGATGAAAGCTTAATTTCAACCCAGAAATAAGTCTGACTTCAAAGATGAAAATAAGCTTAAATGTCAAACTAAAAAATAAGTCTGTTTTCAAAACGAGAAAATCTTAATTTCAATCCAAGATAAAAAGTGTTTTCAATAGAGGCAGAGCGATTGTTAATCTATCGTTCAACAATGGCGTGACAATATCGTAGGTCATTGTGCCATAAAAAATAGTTTAAAAAAAAATACTTTTTAAGAGATACAAAGCAAATTGCTAGTCTGCCGTTCAACAGGGCATAATAAGAAGTCTCAGAATAGGTGATAAACTTGATTCCTAAGCCAAGTGACCTAAGTATAAAAATCAAATTAACTTAATGTTACGGTTCTAATCTACTTCAGATAACTATCAATCAAAGTCAATCAATCAATCAATTATTCAATCAATCAATCGATCAATCAATTTAATCTACTTCCGCATAAGGAGATTTTGGTAAGGATGCCCATATGATTCTTTGCATAGTTATGTAAAATTTACTTAAGAATCCTTACGAAAAAAAATACCAGAACTTAGACCTCATTACCTTTACTAGTCTTAGAATTTGGGAGAGATAAGATTGCATATATTGAAAACAAATGTAGGTTGGATTATCGCAGGTGAACTAGTCAGTCCTGAGGGCGGATCGTTCAGCTTTGGCGGAAGTTTGCTTTTCAGGCCGATTTTTGCAAATTGTGTTTTCGTACAGAGAGAACTCATCGTTTTGAATGAAATATTTTGTATGGATAATTTTTTTGTATATGCATTTTATTACAATGGTAAAAGATTGGAATTGAAATCATAATGTAATTATATATATATATATATATATATATATATATATATATATATATATATATATATATATATATATATACACTGTATGGGTAATGTGTATGTATATATATATATATATATATATATATATATATTGTATATATACGTATATACATATACATATATATATATATATATATATATATATATATATATATATATATATATATATATATATATATAGCATATATACATACATATATATATAGCATATATACATACATATATATATAGCATATATACATACATATATATATAGCATATATACATACATATATATATATAGCATATATACATACATATATATATAGCATATATACATACATATATATATAGCATATATACATACATATATATATAGCATATATACATACATATATATATATATATATATATATATATATATATATATATATATATATATATATATATACATATTGCATATATATACATATAGATACAAATATATAAATATATATGTACATATTTACTTTTGTGTGAGTGTATATTAAGTATATCTACATACATACATACATATATATATATATATATATATATATATATATATATATATATATATATATATATATATATACATATATATATACATATATATATGTGTGTGTGTGAAATAATTATACATCATGTGGCAAAATATTATAACACAATCAATACTAACTCAGCACTTACCTTAGCCCGCAACAACAGACACATCTTGAGTCGAGTCTTGAATTCAAATAACGTAGCTATTCCTTCCATCTAGTTGTCAGGGAAGGTCTCACACCTTGAGATCCTACGAAAATAAAAAATAAAAATAAATAAAAGAATTGTTATCTGTACAAATTTAACTTCAAATGTATCTTGAAAAGCTAAGGCAGAGTATTTGGAGTGACTAAGATATGGCTTGTATAGTCATTAAAGGCGTAATGATAATTATTGACATAATTGAACTATAATTTTAGGCCAGACGTGAAAAAAAAAAAATCGATTACTCAAGATAGAATAAATTTTTTTGCCTATGACCGCACCAAAAAAATAAGAAATCGATTTCTAAGCCTAGTAGAGACTGAAAAATTAATAATAATCATACTAAATTTGGATCCGGATGAGAATTTAAACCCTGAAATGTTATTCAATGAGAAAAAAACACATAAAACTGAATTATAGTAAGATATTATGAAGCATTTTACCTTTGAAGGTGTTGCAAACCTCCACTTAAAATATAATTTTGCTACCTTAACCGTGCAAGGCGGTATATCTTAGCAAACCATATTTGCCAACGGTTATATAAGCGGATGAGCAACCTGGTGGAGTAAAGAGAACTTTGGGTGTGGAAGATATGCCTCCCTAAATTTCGATAAAGTCACTGGCAGCAGGGAGACGGATTGGGTTTAAGGCGAGGAGACAAGATGACATTTTGTCTTTTCAGCTTCTACTCCTGAAGCCTGTCGGATGATCTTACTGGAATTAGTATGGACCGGCAGGGGTCACTTGCCTTGGTTTGATAGGCACTGTGCATCACAAGGAACTGGCTATTCATTGAGGAATTTAGCCAATTAATCCTCTTGAGGCCCTTTGCGTCAATAGGCGTAGGAAGAGATGATAATGATATTGATTTAATACATATTTGCTCTTGTTTTCTCTATGTCAGACTTCCTTTCAGTATTATTATTATTATTATTATTATTATTATTAGCTATGCTACAACCCTTTTTGGAAAATCAGGATATTATGAACCCATGATATTATAAGCCCAAGGGATCCAACAGGGAAAACAGGAGAGGAAATAAGAAAACAGAATAGTGTGCCCGAATGTACCTTAATAACTTTTCCCTTTATTGCATTTATGCCTTATCTTTCACCCGCATATGCAGCTTTTCCTCATTGTATCAAAATCGGTTTACAAAATAATTGGTATATGATATAAGTAATTCATTCAACACATCTGGAAGATGTAAGTACATGTGCCCACAAAGGCATCTCAATATTTTTCTAAACTATTTATTCTGTTAAAATAACAGTTTAAAATTAGAAGTGAAACTATAAAATTCCTCGAGTGCCATATGTGGATGAGATCATGTTGACAAGTAGATGGAGATGGTATGGTCATGCTCTTCGCACTCCCCAAGAGAGATTAGTTCACTAAATTTTCAACTGGGCTCCACAAGGAACTAAAAGAGTTGGAAGAACCACGCCTACATGGTTGAGGACTATGAAGCGTGAAGTAGGAGATTATGAATGGAGAAATATTGATTTAAAAGCTCAAGATAGAGACGACTGGCGAAATCTAACCGAAGCCCTTCTCGTCAATGGGCAGAGGAGATGGTGATGATGATGATGATGCATGATAATGATGATTTATTCTGTCGTCACTTTCGTTGACCATCTGTTCCCATCACACATTCTCAACACTTTCATTTTGGTCAACTATACGGAAGCCACCAGTTATATTTTTATATTTACAGTTTCGTTTATAGATAAATGATTGCTTCAATAACATTTATTTGTCCAAACACTACTATTATGTCATTTACCAACAACTAGTCACCAAATTGAACAACCTACCCATAATGGATTTTTCATGAAGTAAATCCAAAGAATTACTTGAGTGAAATTACTTTGAAAAATATGGAATTCTTCTTTTGCAGTGTTGTTGATGTTCATTGATCACGTTTCTTTAAGACAAACAAATTAATCTTCACTTTTGAAGAATCTGTGGCCAGATATATTCGATTAAACACCACGATTTTCAAACATTTATTCATTATTATTATTATTATTATTATTATTATTATTATCCAAGCTACAACCCTAGTTGGAAAAGCAAGATGCTATAAGCCCAGGGGCCCCAATAGGGAAAAATAGCCCAATGAGGAAAGGAAATAAGGAAATAAATAAATGAAGAGGAAAAATTAACAATAAATCATTCTAAAAAAGGCAACAACGTCAAAACAGATATGTCATATATAAACTATTAACAACGTCAAAAACAAATATGGCATATATAAACTATAAAAAGACTCATGTCCGCCTGGTCAACAAAAAAGCATTTGCTCCAACTTTGAACTTTTGAAGTTCTACTGATTCAACTACCCGATTAGGAAGATCATTCCACAACTTGGTAACAGCTGGAATAAAACTTCTTTTAAACTTCTTTTAAACGATTATGAAGATCTTCGTTTACAGTGTTATAGATATTCATCTAATACAAAGAAGTACCTTAAAAGACGACAAACAAATTAATCTTCTCTTTCGAAGAATCTGTAGCCAGATATATAAGATTAAACACCACGATTTTCAAACATTAATTGAAATTATTTAAACGATTATGAAGATCTTCCTTTTCAGTATTGTAGATCTTCCTTTAATAAAAAAAAGTCCGTTAAAAGACGACATACCAATTTACCTACGCCTCTGAAAAATCTGTGACCAGATATATTCGATTAAACACACGATTTTAAAACAATTTTTTATATTACTTTAACAATTATGAAATTCTTCGTTTGCAGTGTTATAGATATTCATCTAATACAAAGTACCACCTTAAAAGACGACAAACAAATTAATCTTCACTTTCGAAGAGTCTGTAACCAGATATAAACGATTAAACACCCCAATTTTCAAACATTAATTGATATCTTAAAAATCATGGCATTCTTCGTTTGCAGTATTGTAAATATCCATTTAATACAAAGAAATACCTAGTTGAATTGGCTAATATAAGTATTTTTATAGATTATAAATGGAATATCTGTTTTGACGTTGTTACTGTTTTCAAAATGATTTGTTGATTTGTTCTCATCATTTACTTATTTCCTTTCCTCACTGGGCTATTTTTCCCTGTTGGAGCCCTTTGGCTTGTAGCATCTTTCTTTTTTCACTAGGGTTGTGGCTTGGTTAGTAATAATAATAATAATAATAATAATAATAATAATAATAATAATGATGGTGATGATGATGATGATTATGATGATGATGATGATGATCTGAACCAAAAACACAACACTTAGTCTATTGTGTGGTTTAGTGGATATATGGTCTGGTATTAGTGGTTTATATCTCCAAGAAGGTTGTTTGTCTAATCTATCTTTAAAAGCTATTTACTACACACACACATATATATATATATATACATATATATAATTTATATATACATATATACATATATATACACACACACACACATATATATATATACATATATATATATATATATAATATATATATATGTGTGTGTGTACACACACATACATACATATATATATATATATATATATATATATATATTTACATATATATACATATATATAAATATATATATATATATATATATATATATATATATATACATAATATATATATATATATATATATATATATATATATATATATATAATATATGTATATATATACATATATATATATACATATATATATAAGATTAATAACAATAATTATCAGGTATCCACAAAAATAAAAAGGCTTAAAGATCATTTTAGTTTCCTAAACATACTTATATGAAGAAATAGAATAAATAAATGTACATTCTTATAAATATATGTAATCATCACGCACCACATAAATATATTTACATATATCTAAATATACATACAGAGAGAGAGAGAGAGAGAGAGAGAGAGAGAGAGAGAGAGAGAGAGAGAGAGAGAGAGAGAGAGAGAGAGAGAGAGAGATAATGGCATGGGGACAAAAACATCAGAAAAAGAAAGTTTGGTAAAAGTTATCAAGCTTTTAATCTTAAACATTTCGATTTTAGATAAGGATAAGAAGAAAGCTAACTGATTTGGGATCACACAAACAAACATTCCCCACCATTTCTTAACATCAACAAGGAAGATAAAGGTTATTAGTCCACTGTAGGACAAAGGCCCCAGACAGGCCCTTAACCTCGCCACTGTTTATGGTCTTTCTATATTAGTCTATAACCAGAAATATTTCTTTTCTTTTTCTAGATATAATCAGTAAGAAATTCGACGTTATATACACTACAATAATAGCACATTATACTCTGTAGCAACTATGTACCTAGACAGAAACCTGATAAAATGCATATTTTGTATAGCATACATTCAAATCCTTACTTATTGAACAGCATATATCAGAATTCCATATTATACAGTACTTATGATAAAATTTGCAATCTTCCAATGGGCAATTCCTACTCATCATGTATTTTATCTATATAATTGACTAAGTATTTGAAATTTGTAATACTACCTGAGTACGTTTGTCTATAGTCCATTTCTTTTAGCGATGCATATTTGCACCGACTCGCAGTGGTGCCCTTTTAGCTCGGAAAAGTTTCCTGATCGCTGATTGGTTGGAATTATCTCGTCCAACCAATCAGCGATCCGGAAACTTTTCCGAGCTAAAAGGGCCCCGCTGCGAGTCGGTGCCCTTTTAGCTCGGAAGAGTTTCGTGATCGCTGATTGGTTGGAATTATCTCGTCCAACCAATCAGCGATCCGGACTTTTCCGAGCTAAAAGGGCACCGCTGCGAGTCGGTGCAAATATGCATCGCTAAAAGAAATGGACTATAGTAATCAATAGGGTGGAAAAGGTATGTAAAATATCACAACCAATGCCATCCATTCAAAAGGGCTCATCCCTACACGCATACCGCGACCTGGTTGCCTGTTGTGCTGTACTTTGTAAACTTTGTATTTTGCACAATAAATTGTTTCTCTCTTTCCAGATATATTCGCGATGGCGTTGAGGCTTATAACGGCTCTGTTTGTTTTGATAAACACCGTTTCTGCAAGGGTAAGTGTTTTGCATACATATGTACACATAAATAAATGAAAAATTATATTTCAATTAAGTAAAACCTTCCATGATATTAATTGCTTTAACTTACACAGATGGCTTGTTAGCGCCATTCACATATTGCATACACTCTTGCACTTCCTGGATATAAAGACCATTCCTATTCCATAAGTCTTGCACAATTATCTATCCACTTATTGCAAAGCCTCACTTTCTAATTCTTGAAACCTATGAATTAAATACCCTGTTCACTAAGTTACTGTCGTCTATTACTATTATGCTACTTTTAATTTCTCACTGTTATTATCCTTACTAGCTAAGCTACAACCCTAGTTGGATAAGCCAAATGCTATGAGCCCAATGGCTTCAATAAGTACAATAGCCAGTGCGTTAAGCATATACTGAAACAGATAGAATAAGTGTGCCTGAGTGTATTCTCAAGCAAGAGAACTCTCAACATAAGAGAAGTCCACGGTACAGAGGCTATAGCACTACCTAAGATTAGAGAACAATAGTTTGATTTTGGAGTACCCTACTAGAAGAGTTACTTACCAAAGCTAAGTGTCTTTTCTACCGTTATCAAGTGGAAAGTAGCCATTAAACTTGAACAATTACAGTACAGTATAATAAACAAGCAGTTCGATTCAACACTATAATTATTCTCAACAATCACTTCATACATTCCAAACTTGATTTCCAAAGACAATTCGCGTCTCTGCCCCTTCTTCTGCACACAACCTGTTACCTTTCTTGCTTCACCTAGCGGAATTCACCTCTTCTGTCATCTTACCATCATTATCTATATTTACTCCCAGTTGCTTAAATTCAAATAAACTACCTCCATTCTTCCACCGTCCCTATCAACATTATTGCTACATATTTCCATTGGGCCTCATAACCATACTCTTTAATACCATTTACTTACAACTGTTCCACCTTGAAAACAGTTTGAAATTCTTTTACTTCTTCTTCTTCCCAGCTTTATCCCTATTCGGGGTCGCCGTTTCTAATGAGTCTCTTCCATCTCCCTCTGTCCTGTGTCATTTCCTCCCATACTCCCTTCTCCCTCATATCATCTCTAATGCAATCTCTCCACCTGGTCTTAGGTCTTCCTCTCCTTCGTGTTCCATCCACCTCCACGTCCATCACTTCTCTTGCCATGTGTTGCCCTTCTCTTCTCATCAGGTGGCCATACCATCTTAACCTTGCCTCTTGCACTTTCTTTGATGCCTCAGTGACTTTTACTGTACCCCTAATATGTTCATTTCTAACCCTGTCCTTTTTGGTTACTCCACTCATCCACCTAAGCATCCTCATCTCGGTTACGTTCAACTTTCTACCCTCTGTTTTCTTTAGGGGTGCTGCTTCCAATCCATATGTCATTGCTGGTCTGACCACTGCCTTGTGCACTCTGCCCTTCAATCTTATAGGGACTTTCCTATCACATATGATACCAGACACCTTCCTCCAGTTGTTCCAACCACACTGAATCCGGTTGTTAATTTCCTCTTCCATGTTCCCCCCATTGTCGATCACTGAACCAAGGTACTTGAATTTATGAACCCTTTTGATGTTTCCTCCGCCTAATTTGATCGTTGTTTGCTGGTCGCCATCCATCTCAGTTGTCATATACTCTGTCTTCTTCCTGCTTATTCTTAAACCTCTACTCTCCAAGGCATATCTCCATCTTTCTAGTTTCCCCTCCAGTTCTTCCCTGTTCTCGGCTACCAAGACTATATCATCTGCATAGAGCAGACACCATGGTGGCTCCTCCCTGACATCCTCTGTTAACACATCCAAGACGATGTTAAACAGGAGTGGGCTTAGAGCAGATCCCTGATGTAGCCCGACTCCGACTTGGAAATTTTCTGTTCTTCCAACTGTAGATCTGACGCTGGTCTTTACATTTCTATACATCTCCCTGATCATTCTGACATACTTCTCCATCACTCCTCTCCCCCTGAGACATCTCCATATTTCCTGTCGTGGTACTCTGTCATATGCCTTCTCTAGGTCTATAAAGGCCATATGCAAGACCTTTTGCTTCTCTCTGTACTTTTCCATAATTTGTCTCAAAGCGAAAATACCATCCACAGTACTAAGCCCCTTCATGAATCCTAGTTGCTGTCTACCGATGGAAACTTGCTGCCGTAATCTTTCATCCATAATTCTTTCAAATACCTTCAGTGTATGTGACATGAGTTTTATTCCTCGATAATTTTCACAACACTGTATGTCCCCTTTCTCTTTGAATATTGGGATTAATATACTTTCCTTCCATTTTTCGGGTATTGTCTCACTTTCCATAATCTTTTTCATTAACTGCCACAATATGTCAATTCCTTCCTCATCAAGAGCCTTCCAGGCTTCTGCAGGTATGCCATCTGGTCCCACAGCTTTACCATTTTTCATCTTTCCCAGTGCCCCTCTAACCTCAGCTTTTGTTATTTCTGTGACTGGTCCACAATTTGTGTGTCCGTCTCCTCTTAGAAATCTTTCATTTTCTTCATTCAGTAAGGCCTCAAAATATTCTTCCCATCTCTTTATTATGTCTCTCTCATTTCTCAGTATATTTCCATCCTTATCCTTAATCTGTCTTATGTGTGCTATATCCTTGGTACTCTTATTTCTCATGTGTGCTAGTTTAAAGATCTTTCCTTGCCCTTCCTTGGTATCTAGCTCTTTGTAAAGCTGATCATATGCTCTATCCTTAGCAATTGCTACAATTTTCTTTGCTAATTTATTTGCTTCCTTATAGGCCATCCAGTCCTCTTACATTTGGGTCCCCTCCCACCTTTTCTTCGCTTCTCTCTTTTGCTTTGTTGCATCCTTCACTTCTTCACTGAACCACCACGTTTCCTTATTTTCGAACATCTTACCACTACTCTCACCCAGTATTTCTCTAGCAACCCGCAGTATTATCTCCATCGTTCTATTCCACCATTCATCAACATCCTCAATTTCATGAGTTAGTTCCTCTAATACTTTTTCTTTAAACTGCCTACAAAGTTCAATATCTTTCAGCTTAAACCATTTAATCCTTTTTGGCCCCTGCATTTTTTTCTTCCTTATTTGTTCAACTTCCATAACCAAGTCCATCACTACCAAACGATGTTGCACACTCACATGGTCTCCTGGTATGACCTTACAATCTTTTACCTCGCGCAAATCTTTCCTCTTATACATCAAGTAATCTATCTGGCTGGACCTTCCGCCGCTTTTGTACGTAACTAGATGTTCTTGCCGCTTGGTGAAAAAAGTGTTCGCCAGTACCATATCCTTGGCCACAGCAAAATCAACAATTCTCTCACCCTCTGCATTTCTTTCATCATGGCCATACCCACCATGTATATGGCTGATCACATGGTTATTCTGGCCTACATGCCCATTCAGATCTCCCCCGACAAGGCATCTTTCATCTGCTGGTACCTTTTCCATCTCCTCCTCTAAGTCTGACCAGAAGTGATCTTTCTCTTCATCTGAGCATCCTGACTGGGGTGCATATGCACTAAAGATGTTAACAGTGCAATTTTCAACCATCAGCCTGACCCAAATAATCCTATCGTTTCTTCTATTTACTTCAACGATTTCCTTCTTCATTTCACTTGACAGAATTATTCCAACACCATTCCTACCTTCTTTATTTGCTCCGCTATAGAACATCTTATACCCCTCCCCAAGTTCCCTCGCTTTGTTACCTTTCCATCTTGTCTCCTGTACACACAGAATATCTACTCGTCTTGTTTTCATAAGGTCAGCTATTGCCCGCCCTCTTCCTGTCATTGTACCAACATTTAAGGTTCCTACTCGTAGTTCTCGAGCTCTCATCTTTAGCCGCACTCGCTCACGATGCGGTAGCCCTTGCATGTCCACAGAGTTAGGGCGATGTATCTGTGGGTCACTTCCAGGTGACAACCTAGCCCTATTCTCATTTTATAAAAGTTCTGGCAGGAGATTTTACAGACGGATGCCCTTCATGACTCCAACCCTCCCAATTTATCCGGGCTTGGAACCGGCACTGAGTTGGGCTATCTTGCCTTCCCCCAGTTTGAAATTCTTTTACTATTTTCCACAATTATTATTATTATTATTATTATTATTATTATTATTATTATTATTATTATTATTATTGCTTGCTAAGCTATAACCCTAGTTGGAAAAGCTGGATGCTATAAGCCCAGGGGCTCCAACAGGAAAAACAGCCCAGTGAGGAAAGGAAATAAAGGAAAATAAGATACTTTTAGAACAGTAATATTAAAACAAATACCACAATTACCACTATATCATGAGTCGCAATTGATTATCCTATAACTTAGCATCAAATTCCACTGTCTGCTCTTTGACTTCTGGACCCATTTTCACACCAAACCAGTCACTCCCCAGCCTGTGTATTCTTATGCATATATATGAATAGAAGGGAAAATAGTAAAAGTGAAAAACAAGCTTTAATTTAAAACGAAATTATATTGCATTTAGATGTAACAAAATCTGAAAGTTAAAAATATAACAGCAAGCTTTCATTACTATTCTATCTTATTTCTCTTCCTCTTGTTTTGTTAAAGTTTTTATAGTTTATATAGGAGATATTTATTTTAATATTTTATTTTTTTCGTTTCATTTCCTCACTGAGCTATTTTCCCTGTTGGAACTCCTGGGCTTATAGCATCCTGCTTTTCCAACTAGGATTGTACCTTAGCAAATAATAATAATAATAATAATAAAATAATAATAATAATAAAATAATAATAAAATAATAATAATAATAATAATAATAATAATAATAATAATAATAAATGGTTTTCATTAACTGATTCTCGGTGACCCTTCTAAAATGTAGCAAGGCAGAGTCATTTCTCAAAAGAGAATGATGATTCACTTTCTCCACAAAAAAGTCAAATGCTTAACTATGATTAAAGTATACATATATCAATTAGATTAAAACCTATAGAAAATTATGGTTCTCTTTTTATTGCAATCTTTAGTGTAATTCGATTCATAACACATAAAGGTTTCATGGGCTACTTTCTGGCAAGTATTCTACTATGACTTAATCAAGGTCCCAATTATAAGAAAGTCCTTACATTGTTATAATGTGGCCTCAAATTACTATTACTATTACTATTACTTGCTAAGCTACAACCCTAGTTGGAAGCCCAGGGGCTCCAGCAGGGAACATAACCCAGTGAGGAAAGGAAACAAGGAAAAATAGAATATTTTAAGAAGAGTAACAATATTAAAATAAATACTCCTATATGAACTATATAAACTTTAACAAAACAAGAGGAAGAGAAATAAGATAGAATAGTGTGCCCCAGTGTACCCTCAAGCAAGAGAACTCTAACCCAAGACAGTGGAAGACCATGGTACAGAGGCTATGTTACTACCCAAGACTAGAGAACAATGTTTTGATTTTGGAGTGTCCTTCTCCTAGAAGAACTGCTTACCATAGCTAAAGAGTCTCTCTACCCTTAGAAAGGGGAAAGTGGCCACTGAACAGATACAGTGCAGTAGTTAACCCCTTGGGTGAAGAAAAATATGGTAATTTCAGTGTTATCAGGTGTACGAGGACAGAGGAGAATATGTAAAGAATATGCCAGACTATTTAGTGTATGTGTAGGCAAAGGGAAAGTGAACCGTAACAAGAGAGAAGGATCCAATGCAATATTGTCTGGTCAGTCAAAAGACGTTATAACTCTCTAGTGGTAGTACCTCAACGGGCACAGAAGATCCCCAACTTACAAACATTCAATTTACAAACATTCAGAGATACAAACACAAATCCATCTGAAAATAACAAAGATAACATAAAGAAATATTGTGATAAAACAATATTATATCATTTAATACATAAGGCAAAACCACACTTGTAATAACTAGGTATTTATTTCATATGAAACCCAACTGTTTATTGACTCCTGTAGCTGGATATCATAAGCATGAGATTCAGATTAGGATTTACTCTATGGCAAAAGTTAACAAAATTCACACTTACAAACAATTCGACAAACGAGTAATTCGACTCACGGGCAATTCGACTCACGGTCAATTCAACTTACGAACAATTCAACTTACGAACAATTCAACTTACGAACAATTCAACTTACGAACAATTCTACTTACGAACATTTTTTTTTACCTATTAAGTTTGTAAGTTGAGGATTTCTGTATAGACCCATTTGATAAATAAAATAAATTTTCCCAACATGATCACCATCTAAGTAACGGAATCTTGCAGCAGCTGGAGGACAGAGAGTACCACAAACCACATATATCAATTGGATTGAAACCTATAGTACATTATGGTTCTCCTTTTATGGCAATCTTTAGTGTAATTCAATTTCAAACACCAAAGCTTCATGAGCTACTTTCTGGCAAATATTCCACCATGACTTAATCAAGGTCCCAATTATAAACAATTCCCCACATTGTTATAGTGTGGGCCTCAAATGCAGTGTGTAGACCCATTTGATAAATGACATTCATCTTCCCAACAGGATCACCACCTAAGCAATGGAAACTTACAGCAGCTGGAGGATGGAGACTACCCCAAACCACATGGTAACTATAGATTCCCAGACATATTCCCGGATGAGCAAACTGACGATATCAACGGCTTTTACACAGGTAACAATCTCCCTCGACCAGATGGCTTCAATTCCCTGGCGGGGTTTAGCTTCCCATCCCTCCCCAAGGAAGAATCACCCCATTTGCCCACTAGAGATTCCGTTAACGATTCTGTCCATTCAATCGACCCTTCCCCAGTAGACCCAGAAGGTGCAGCAACCAACATAACCGACCCAATACTTGACCCAAGTTCCCCCCATCTCAACGATGACGGAGGTAGCACCCACTTAGTGTAAACCACTATTGCATCCATTAATCCTCTTTTTGTTAGAAAAAAAAAAATACTGGTTACATTTTCTGTTAATAATATCTAGAATGTCCAAAAATATTAAATTCATGACTATGCATTTTGTTAAGTATTTGATCAATATGAAATACACATTTGACATCCCTTTGTCTAATAGTAAGAGGCTGCATCAATTATGCTTTAAAGTAACAATTTTGTAACTTGAGTTAATAAAACTATTTTGTATTTTCCTGCCAGAGCCTCAGTTTGATATAGAACCACCATTCTACGGAAGGCCAGAACCCTTCCGCGTTGGGCGTCCATACTTCCGTCAACCAGGGGTACGAAGAGCAACCAGACGACCAAGTTTCTTCAGTGCATCCACGCCTTCACAAGCTGTGGTCAGAACTCCTCCTAGGGGAATAGTCCGTGGCAGTGGACCTTTTGGCAGGGCAGCCCCAACATACGTCAGCGAGCCTGGCGTGACTGGTTTCATGAAGTCTTTCAGACGTCTCATAAGAACATACATCTAAAGTGATAATTTTTCTTAAATTGAAAAGCATCTGAGATAGGCTAATCAAAAGTCTACCAAGAGTGAGGGAAGTCTGCACCTTTGTAAGCCTCCAAGAGGATATTCAAACTTTTTTCTCCAGGTGGACCCATTTCTGAGTAGAAAACTACCAGGAATCATGTCCTATCGAAGTTCACTATCATTCAGAAAGTGGAACTCAACAGTTATTCAGAAAGTGAGCTCCACATCATACTACTCTGGCAGTGGCCTTCACTGTCCATAGCGGCAAATAGTTTTTGTTATCTTTTTCAAATATACGTTAATCAGATGAACTGTATGAATTTACCACAAGCACATCTGCAATGTATTGTATATAAGTCACTCAGGGTTAATTTGTTATCATTGTAGGTTTAGTTTCATTACTGTTAAGTGAAAGCTTTTGTAAACTGTATTAATTAGCTATATAAGTACTGTTAACTGTTAACTTGTATTTATGTTAACTTTGAACTTCAATAACTTTGTGTGAAAGAATAGATGCCGGCATCTCTAGTGCTTAGCCTTGTAAAGACACCAATATACCTGTTATTCCTTACATTGGTGTATTATTTAAACCTTGTAGAGTGCAAGCTAATTTTCAGAGTGTATTCTGTGAGTTATAAAGGAGTCAGCTTGTTTGCAAATTAGTGAGCAGCAAAAGTATACACCTCTGTAACAACGAGACCTTAGAACTTCAGTTTGCTGTTGAGATCAAAAACCCGTCAGAAGAGGAAAAGTCCAGATTCTCGAACCGAAAATGTAATGGAACGGTCCTAAAAAATAACAAATCAAGAGATGAGAGGTGAAGATAATAATACCATCATCATCAAGTACGGGGTGTTCGATGTCGAACGGCCGTGGCCCTCTACACAAAACATCTCCATTCATTCCGGTCTTGAGCCTTCCTTTCCAACTCCACCATCGTTAGCCCGCACATCTCCTTGATATTGTCACTCAATCTAGTTTTAGGCCTTCCTCTCGTTCTTGTACCATAGACTGATCCAATCAGTAGCGTTCTTTCCAGAGTATTGTGTTTCCGAGCCTGGTGTCCAATAAAAGTTAGTTTTCTTTCATCCAAAATGTCAAGTAATCTTTTTTCGATATTGATCGCTTGTAGGACTTCCACGTTAGTCTTTTTCTCAATCCAGCTTATCCTAAGGACTCTTCTGTAACACCATAGTTCAAAACTTTCTAATCTTTTCCGATCTCTAGCTTTTAAAACCCAACATTCTGAGCCGTATGATGCGATGGGGAAAACAAGTGATTTGAGAAGCCGCTTCTTTATGTTTAGAGTGATATGTCTGTCTTTCCACACATTGCTTAGTGCGATGGTTGCATTCTTTGCAATACCAATTCTTTTTTTGATCTCTTGGGAGTCGTCTCCATTATTGGTGAAAGTTGCTCCGAGGTAAGTAAATTCAGTGACATTATCTAGGGCAACTCCGTCTAGTAGAATTTCTTGATCAGACGGGGATTTTTGACACTTCATGACCTTTGTTTTCTTAGCATTTAGGTACAGTCCCACTTTTTCACTCTCAGCTTTTACTTTTGATACTAATGTTTGGAGGTCCTCCATACTTCCAGCGATTAAAACCACATCGTCGGCGTATCTGAGATTAGTGATCTTTTGTCCTCCAATAATTATGCCTCCTTCGTAGTCTTCAAGCGCATTTCTCATTATGGTTTCCGAGTAGATGTTAAAGAGGTGGGGAGAAACAATGCATCCTTGTCTGACACCTTGTTCGATGTTAAACCAATCCGTTAGGCCATAAGATGTTCGCACTGCTGCTTTCTGTTGATTGTACAGTGCTTTCAGAAGTGAGATGACATGAGGTGGGAAAACCCATAGAGTACATGTCGTTCCATAAGATGTCATGTGCAACTGTATCAAAAGCTTTAGTGTAGTCAATAAAACAAAGGAATACATCGATTCCTCGTTCTGTTTTTTTCAAGGATCATCTTGAGATTCATGATTTGGTCTCTGGTGCCTTTCCCAGGACGGAATCCTACTTGTTCGTCAGCGATTTCTTCGTTCAGTTTGTTCGCCATTCTCTTAGCCATGATTTTCAAAAGAATTTTGCTACTGTGATTAATGAGGGAGATTGTCCTATTATCGCT
>NC_090760.1:14289481-14296223 GCF_036898095.1 Palaemon carinicauda
TTGCAAATATTGATGATGGATGGTAATGACCTATGAATACGCTGGGAATAAAAGTTTAAGGAAAAAATTAAATCTTTTCTTTGCCTATTCGGTATTACATTTAAGCATTATTAAAACAATATAGGAACCTGGTGTCCCTGATCTATGCAATTCTTCCGCTCTCAAGGGGTTAACTACTGCACTGTAATTGCTCAGTGGCTACTCTCCTCTTGGTAAGGGTAGAAGAGACTCCTTTAAAGGTTTAATGGCCACTCATGAATGGCAGGGCAAGGGGCAGTGACATTGCCCTATTGAGTAGGACAATGCCTTAGAGACTGACCAGATATACATATTATCAGCGCCCAATCATCCTCTCCACCAAGGCTAGGACCAAGGAGGGCCAGGCAATGGCTGTTGATGACTCAGCAGATAGACCTATAGGCTCCCCCCAAATTCCCCATCCTTGGCTCATCATCCTTGATGAAGTTACAGCTCTTCTAGGACACTCCAAAATCAAACTATTGTTCTCTGGTCTTGGATAGTGCCATAGCCTCTGTACCATGGTCTTTCACTGTCTTGGGGTAGAGTTCTCTTGCTTGAGAGTACACTCGGGCACACTATCCTATCTTATTTCTCTTTTGTTCTTAAAGTATTTTAAATTTTGTATGTGAAAGATTTGTTTTAATGTTGTTGCCGTTCTTAAAATATTTCATTTTCATTGTTAATTACTTGTAAGTTCCTTATTTCCTTTCCTCACTGTGCTATTTTCCCTGCTGGAGCCCTCGGGCTTATAGCATTCTGCTTTTCCAAATATGGTTGTAGCTTAGCAAGTAATAATAATAATATGCAATAAGTAATTTGACATTTCTGAATAATATCTTGAAATAATGTTTAGAAAAGTTTTCAAACTTTCTGAAAAAAAATAGGATATAGATACCCATAAATATCAAACTTATAATATTGAAAAATTAAGCTATAAAAATTTCTATATGTAAAATATCCATTTTTAAAAGGACTCTGTGTGAATATTATATATAATCTTATCACAACTTCTATGTACAACCACATTTCTATTTTCTTCAACGTTTCTTATATAACAAAATTTTCTAATATTGAAAAACTTATTAACTAATATACCTTCAAATCGAAGAGCAAAAAAAAAAAAAAAGAAAGAAAAAAAAAACAATTGAGTAACTAGAAGTTTATATGATTCTCCGAGAAAAGCAATGGAAAAAAGGGAAATTTAACTATCAAAACATTCCAATAGTGGATTAACAAAATAATTTGGACTGACCCCTCCCAGGCACGTCAATTATCTCTGCTGCTTTAATAAAGTATTTAATAAACACTTAAAAGTTTGCATTAAAAAGATGGTAAAAATCCTGAAATAAAGGTTGCCAGGCATTTACCGTTTTCAAAACGGATATATTGACGTAAATGAGTGATATTACGGTCACCAACCCGTAAAAGAAAACATGGTAAAATTATGATCACCTGTACTTTTCTAAAATACGGCTGAGAACAGTATATTCTTAAGGAGAATTTCCGATTAAAATTACGCTTTCTATTAACATTGAACTCACTGAGACAGGAATTCCCAACCTGAGGTACATGTACCATCGGTGGTACATTTTTACTCGTCAGATGAGCGAATAGCCAATGCTAGCAATACATAATGTAAACTGTATTGAGATTAAATAATAAAATCATATTAGAATATTAACTTCAATGTTTCTCTTTTTCAATATAAGATTTGCTACAGTGTCACAGATCTCCCTAACTCTCCCATTTAATAAAATCCAGAAGGATCAACTTCAGCATCAGAAATACCAGAATACCAAAAATCAAAATTTAAAAGAAAAATGAGAAATTATTGTATCATGCTAACTTTAAAACCACAAAAAATGTACCTTTATATAAATAAAATTGTAGTTAAACCACATATTACTTTACTGTTACTACTAGTTAACTTCCCAAACTATTCCCTACCATGGTTAGTTAGCTAACTGTCCTTACTCTTATATACACACATTATACATATACATATATATATATATATATATATATATATATATATATATATATATAAGTATACATATATTATATATATATATATATATAAAAGTATACATATATATATATATATATATATATATATATATATATATATATATATATATATATATATATATCTTCATCATCTCCTCCTACGCCTATTGACGCAAAGGGCCTCTGTTAGATTTCGCCAGTCGTCTCTATCTTGAGCTAATTCAATACTTCTCCATACATCATTTCCTTCTCCGCACTTCATAGTCCTCAGCCATGTAGACCTGGGTCTTCCAACTCTTCAAGTGCCTTGTGGAGCCCAGCTGAACATTTGGTGAAATAATCTCTCTTACTAGTATTTAACTTTCCAAACTATTCCCTACCATGGTTAGCTAGCTAACTGTCGCCATTCTTCTTTCCAACACCTTTTCTCCAAGATAAAAAAAAAATCCTCAATTTTATGGGTACACAGGAACCTATGAAATGTACACAAGAACTTATGGATTGTACACCGGAATCTATGAAATACACACAAGAACCTATGAGATCCTATGAAAGGTACACAACAACCTATGAAATGTACACAGGACCCTATGAAATGTTCACAGAAACCTATGAAATGTACATAAGAACCTATGAAAGGTACACAGAAACCTATGAAAGGTACACAGGAACCTATGAAATACACACAAAAACCTATGAAATGTAGATATGAACCTATGAAAGATACACAACAACCTATGAAAGGTACACAGGAACCAATGAAAGGTACACAGGAACCTAAGAAATGTACACAGGAACCAATGAAAGGTACACAGGAACCTATGAAAGGTCCACAGGAACCTATGAAAGGTACACAGGAACCAATGAAATGTACACAGAAACATATGAAATGTACACATGAACCAATGAAAGGTACACAGGAACCAATGAAAGGTACACAAGAACCTACAGAAATGTACACAGGAACCAACGAAAGGTACACAGGAACCAATGAAAGGTACACAAGAACCTAAGAAATGTACACAGGAACCAACGAAAGTTACACAGCAACCTATGAAAGGTACACAGGAACCTACGAAGGTACACAGGAACCTATGAAATGTATACAGGAACCTATGAAATGTACACAGGAACCTATGAAATGTACACAGGAACCTATGAAAGGTACACAGAAACCTATGAAAGGTACACAAAAATCTATGAAAGGTACACAGGAACCAATGAAAGGTACACAAGAACCAATGAAATGTACACAAGAACCAATGAAAGATACACAGGAACCTATGAAATGTACACAGGAATCTATGAAATACACACAGGGACCAATGAAAGATACACAAGAACCTAAGAAATGTACACAGGAACCTATGAAAGATACACAGGAACCAATGAAAGGTACACAGGAATCAATGAAAGGTACACAGAAACCTATGAAATGTACACAGGAACCAATGAAAGGTACACAGGAACCTAAGAAATGTACACAGGAACCTATGAAAGATACACAAGAACCAATGAAAGGTACACAAGAATCAATGAAAGGTACACAGAAACCTATGAAAGGTACACAGGAACCTATGAAAGGTACACAGGAACCTATGAAAGGTACACAGGAACCAATGAAAGGTACACAGCAACCTATGAAAGGTACACAGCAACCTATGAAAGGTACACAGCAACCTATGAAAGGTACTCAGGAACCAATGAAAGGTACACAGGAACCAATGAAAGGTACACAAGAACCAATGAAAGATACACAAGAACCAATGAAAGGTACACAGGAACCAATGAAAGGTACACAGGAACCAATGAAAGGTACACAGGAACCTATGAAAGGTACACAGGAACCAATGAAAGGTACACAAGAACCAATGAAAGGTACACAGGAACCAATGAAAGATACACAGGAACCAATGAAAGGTACACAGGAACCAATGAAAGGTACACAAGAACCAATGAAAGATACACAAGAACCAATGAAAGGTACACAGGAACCAATGAAAGGTACACAAGAACCAATGAAAGATACACAAGAACCAATGAAAGGTACACAAGAACCAATGAAAGGTACACAGGAACCAATGAAAGGTACACAAGAACCAATGAAAGATACACAAGAACCAATGAAAGGTACACAAGAACCAATGAAAGATACACAAGAACCAATGAAAGGTACACAGGAACCAATGAAAGGTACACAAGAACCAATGAAAGGTACACAGGAACCAATGAAAGGTACACAAGAACCAATGAAAGGTACACAGGAACCAATGAAAGGTCCACAAGAACCAATGAAAGATACACAAGAACCAATGAAAGGTACACAGGAACCAATGAAAGGTACACAGCAACCTATGAAAGGTACACAGCAACCTATGAAAGGTACAAAGCAACCTATGAAATGTACACAGCCACCTATGAAATGTACACAAGATCCTATGAAATGTACACAGAAATTTATGAAATGTACATATGAACCTATGAAAGCTACACAGCAACCTTTGAAATGTACACATCAACCTATGAAATGTACACAGCAACCTAAGAAATGTACAAAGGAATCTATGAAAATGCCCAAGGGGTACAGATGAACAAAAAAGATTGGGAACCTCTGCCCTAAAGATTCAACCAGGGATGCTCAGGCCTTCTAAAATCTTCGGAATTTCAAGATGAGAACTTTTTCTACAATTATTATAGATATTTTTTTCTATAAATTAATTTTTTTGTCAAGAATGACACCTATCATCCATTCAGAGGCGCATTTGGTTATAAGAAACATTGCTAATGACTAAAGATCATGGCAGTGCTGATCCAATGTGTATATCTTTTACTGATTTCGAATTGGCAAGAATAATGCAGTATTATTATTATTATTATTATTATTATTATTATTATTATTATTATTATTATTACTAGCTAAGCTTCGGCTCTGGTTAAAAAAGCAGGATGCTATAAGCCTAAGGGTTCAAATAGGGAAAAATAGCCCAGTGAGAAAAGGATATAAGTAAACTTTATGAGAAGTAATGAACAATCAAAATAGTATATTCAAAATCCAGTAACGACATTAAAATATCTTTCATATATAAACTATAAAAAAAGACTTATGTCAGCCTGTTCACTAACAACCTTTGGGATCTGTTAGGGTTCAACTTTTCCTTATAATATGAACTGTGCATTAAACTTTAGCTATATCTGTTAATAGATTCGACAACCTAAGTTCTACAATCGGATGGAATCCCTGAAAAGTAGAAAAGCACTCAGAGTGAAGACCTCCGCCACGGCAGCTTATTTCTCGAAACCAACTTGCCTTTCCCAGAATTAATTTAGAACGTAGGCATTTTTGAAGTCTGTGTGACAATCATGTTCGAACTTGGGATTAAGGAAAGGGTTAATTCGATAGACCTTTAGCTTGGCCTTGACCTTTGACCTAGGCCTTTCAAAATTGAATCACTCCCACGTCTCAACATAACAATTAATCCTGAAATTTCACTACTCTATGAGTAAAATTGTGGCCAGGAAGTTGTTCACAAACAAACAAGCAAACAGACAAATGGACAAATAGGGGCGAAAAGATAACCTTCGCCCTTCAATACCACAGCCAACTATGCTAAATTATAAGACTACAGTCACCTTTCTCTCGCAATCGTACAGCATCCTCGACAACAGATTCACTCCTTTTCAGAGAGTTCGGCTATTTCATACGATCCACTAAACTTTCTCCAATTCAGTTACTATATCTACGTGATGGTAAATTTTATAAAGACCAAACCTTATTCAGGTGTGATTCCAGCTGCCATTAGATTATTATTTGATAAATTCTTTGCTTCCTTCGTCAACAATACTGTATGGGAAAAATAGTTTTTATGGTTACCTCCATTTCTGGATATTCTGAAATATCCATTATCAATACTTAATCGTAACAGAGAGAGAGAGAGAGAGAGAGAGAGAGAGAGAGAGAGAGAGAGAATTTCATTGAGTTACCCTAGAATTGAACAAATAGTTTCTCTTACATTGCCGGTGCGATATTCGTTTTCTATGATGACGTCCAATGTTAGTAAGCAAAGTATCCAATCTTGTATTAAATAAAAATATTTCAAACTTCCTTTAACAATGAATAAGAGTATATTAATAAAAAAAACCTTATGTGTATTGGAAATTCTACACGTCGATTTCTTACAAAATAAAAAACTATTAATAATAAATTAAGATTGAAATGACTAGATATGTAACGGATATATCTTGAGTAAATCGCATACTTAGGTGTTCCTATTTTAATTTTTGTTTTTCACTCACTTTTATCAAGTATATACTAATATCCTTTTAAACGCATGAATTGTGAAATGAGGTAACATCATTTGTTAAATGCATAAATAGACTAAAAACTTGTAAAATAAGTCTTCTAAAAAAAAAAAAAATAAATAAACATTAAAAATCCATGTGGCCCCCCACCCCTTGGTCCAGGTTCATCGGACTCCATCCCATCTACTCTTCTTCGCCATGTGGCACACACACACACACACAGAGAGAGAGAGAGAGAGAGAGAGAGAGAGAAAACGGACTCTCCTTGATATCCCTTGCATTTTAAGAGTTACCTTTACAAGAGAGTTGAAATATATGTATTAGACTAACCTGACTTAATCTAACCTAATTTTATGCTTATAATAATGTAAAATAATACATTACACATATATAAACATTCAGATAAATGATGGAT
>NC_090760.1:14296723-14301723 GCF_036898095.1 Palaemon carinicauda
CATTAGAAAAAAAATTGATGAACCTATGGCTTACCTTTATTCAAATAAAAAAAAAAAAAAAAAAAAAAAAAACCGTGAAATTAACATGATAGTATTACAGTAGCTGTTTCTGTAGTATGCGCGCTAAAGTTATACGGTAGAGTTAAATTGGTAATATTAACTTTTCTTGTAATATATACCCATATGTTTAGGTGAAAGAAAAAAAAGTGTGAACATATGCAATAGTAAAAAAGATAACCAAAATATTGTGATATTCCGAAGTTTTTAGAGACGGATTGGTCATGTGGAAAGAATGGAGAGCAATAGAAATGTCAGGAGGAAGGAGGGGAGAAAAACCCAGAAAACTGTGAAACCAACAGCGAAATAGGAGGGACTTGACGTCCCGAGAGCCTAATGCGAGCGAGATAGCGTTGAATGATGCAGATTGTGTAGGGGATTCAAAGTGCTTGTGATGAGCGATACTTTAGTTGTATGCAGAGAAGGTGAGGTGGAAGTTTTCTGCATCAGGTGCTCATAGAAAATTCAGTTAATAAAGGGAGAATGTGATGGGGATTGTCACGGTGCAGTTTACTGTGTGTGTATGTATATTATATATATATAAAATATATATATATATATATAATATATATATATATATATATATATATATATATATATACATATATATATATATATATATACATTATATATATAGATATATATATATATATATATATATATATATATATATAAATATATATATATATATAATATATATATATATATATATATATATATATATTTATACATACATACATATATATATATATATATATATATATATATATATATATATAGTCATGATCAACAAAGGTGTGCAAGTCTGGCCCATCTTTACCAGGTTGGTCTGCTGTGTGCGATCAAACCAAAGTCTCACCATCACCAATCTGCAGTACCCAGGGTGGTGATGATAATGGCCAAACCTTTGACATAACTAAGGACATGTCTGAGACCTTTGTCCTGCAGTGGACTAGAAATGGTTGCATCTGTTTGTGTATATATATAAATATATATATATATATATATATATATATATATATATATATATATATTATTTTTCATAAAATCATACGTAGACAACTGAATTCAAAATGACTTATTCTCACTCCTACTGACACACATATATAAGGAAAACAAAAAGGATAGAAAAAAGGAAAAAAAGTAAAAATACCATAGAGAATATGAGAAGCTAGGAATCCTATCCACGGTTCATGCGTTTATTGATGAAATTTACCCCCAGAGAGAGAGAGAGAGAGAGAGAGAGAGAGAGAGAGAGAGAGAGAGAGAGAGAGAGAGAGAGAAAATTATGAATGGCTTCACTCCCATGGGATGAAAATAACTTCGTTCTTGATTATCTTTACTACTATTGCATATGTTCACACTTCTTTCTCTTCCACCTAACCATATTCTCGTAGTGTATCTACGAGAATAGTTAATTTCATCATGTTAAATTCATCGTATTATTTTAATTGTTTCTCAAATTAAATTCTCTCTCTCTCTCTCTCTCTCTCTCTCTCTCTCTCTCTCTCTCTCTCTCTCTCTCTCTCTCTCTCTCTCTCCACTTAAGACACACACAACAGTCAATTAACAACCAGAACCACGAGGAAAAAAGAGGCACAAGTAATTACTATGCATACATAAAACTCAGTAATTAATCTAGAGAGAGAGAGGAGAGAGAGAGAGAGAGAGAGAGAGAGAGAGAGAGAGAGAGATTCGTCTTGCATTGCTACTTAGAAGTACAGTTGGACGCATGAGTCCTGGCACACCTCGCACCTAATAAGTGACCCCTGTCACACCCTTACTTCGAGGCGAGTGACTAAACAGATAGTGTAGGTGGGCGGGGCAAAAAAAAAAAAAAAAAAAAAAAAAACCTCGCCGTAAGGGTGTGGCTTAATGCGCTTCTGTACCAGGAATTCCTGCGGCCGACTGTACATTATTCACGTTACAGCAACCGAAACAGAAAAAAAGTTGGGAAGAGACAAAGGCTGGTGGAGGCGTTCAACTTGACACCTCTCTCTCTCTCTCTCTCTCTCTCTCTCTCTCTCTCTCTCTCTCTCTCTCTCTCTCTCTCTCTCTCCGAGTCATTTATTTTTCTCTTTCACGAAAGAGGTAAAAAAAAAAGTGACTGCCCACAGCCGCTTCTCTGCTATCAATAGAGAGAAAGAATGGCGAATACAGATGTCAGTTTTCCTTTTTCGGATTTTTGTAAGCTCTCTTCTTTTTTGGGGGGATGGATTTCATTTTTCTTTCCTCCATTCTTGTTTTTTTTTCTTTTTTAATTTCTGCAAATGAAAACGGCTCACCCAGAGCATTTGCTTCTTTTATTTCGAATGACGGCAGAGGAAACTACCATCACCTTTTTTTTTTTTTTAATCTTTTACTTTTACTTTAGGTTGGATGGAATGTGAAACTCATACTCGCAATTTTTTATTTTATTTTATGATGATATACTATATATATATATATACATATATATATGTATATATATATACATATATATAGATATAGATATATATATATATATATATATATATATATATATATATATATATATATATCTATATATATACATATATATATATATGTATATATAGATATATATGTGTATATATATACATATATATCTATATATATACATATATATATACATATATACATATATATATATATATATATATATATATATATATATAAATATATTCATACATGTATATATACACACACATATATATCTATGTATATATATATATATATATATATATATATATATATATATATATATATATATATATATATATGCTGTATTAGAGTACGCAACCCGTCAAAAAAGTAGAGCTAAATATTTATATAATTGTGCATATAGGCACACATAAAGATTCAACCCTTCCCACTCCCTCTCCGAGTAGTCATACGTTTGGCAATAATGCTCAGCGTGACTGGAAAGAAATATATATAATCCTATCTGTTTACATATAAGGGAGATATGTATGGTGTGTAACTAGGTTTAGAATTTCAAATACTTTCTACGTTACAGTTCAATAATAAAGAAAATGGGGGCGGGGAGTCAAAAAGCTTTCTGACAAGATAAAATTGTGAACACTGAGATGGTTTGGGCATATGGTAAGGATGGGTGAGGGGAAGGAGGAATGAGAGTTCAGGTATGACCAATAAGGTTGTACTTCTCTGAGTGACCTCCTCCTTTCTTACCTCGAACCTGATTGGGATGCGAGGTTAAGAGGGAAGCAAGGATAAAGTTGAGAAAGATTTGGAGAAGACTTCAGGAGGGCAGATATTACGGGTTGAAATTGTTGTAAAAGACACATTAAGGCTACCGACCTCTTTACGTTTACGGATAACGGTTGAGATGAAAAGAGATACATACATACATACATGTATACATATATAGGTTTGCGTGTAATATATTTACTTATACCTTCTACCTATATAAATAAATCAAAATGTATACTGAATGTATTTCTTCAAAAGCCTTATATAAGTAGATTAATGTAGCAAGTTTGTGAGAGTTTCTAGAGATACACGACTGGTTTGCCAACAACAGGAAGTCACACAATATCGTGTTACACAATACCAACCTCACTAAAGCGAAACAAAAAGCGCATCTACACAGAACTGGTAATTCATACACGTGCAAATGCATGACGTTTCAAAGTCTGGATTGCTCGATATTTACGTGGTACATTTTGCCTCTAAATACGTAGATAGGTGTCACATAATGAGACACAGACATTAATACACGTTTATCTATATAATTCTAAATTATGTGTGTTTATGTGTGTAGTCACTTACGTGTTCGATTCCACTCTGTTTAATTAGCCAACTGGAAAATTTTTGTATGGAGGAAGGCTAGCAACTTTATTCCCCCAAAAACAGCTTTAAAGTGTGTGCGCGCACGCACGCACACACACACACACACACACACACACATATATATATATATATATATATATATATATATATATATATATGTATATATATACATATATATATATATATATATATATATATATATATATATATATATATATATATATATATATATATACAGACACATACATATACTGCATTTAAAAACAACAAATGCAGCAGTTTCTAATCCACTGCAGGACAAAGGACTAATATTTGTCAATTCACGTCTGGGGTTTGGTCAGTTTTCATCACCTCGTGGCCAGTGCGGATTGGTGACGGTGGGAGATTTTCACCTGATCGCTATCAGCAAAGTAACCCATACTGGATGGCCCTGACAAGTACAGCTTTGCATATCATGGTGATACGCAAACCCTTTCACCACGATAAGGTATCCCCACTCAGAAAGGAATATATATATGCACATATATATCATCATCAGTCGTTACTAGTCCACTGAAGAACAAAGGCCTCAGAAATGTCCTTCCATTTGCGTCTGTTTATGGTCTTTATGTGCCAGTCCACAACCACAAACTTTGTTATTTCGTCGATCAACCGTTTACTCTTCCTTCCTCTACTTCTTTTACAATCTCTAGAGACCCATTCCGTCATTCTTAAAGTCCATCTATAGCCTGTCATTCTTATTATCATCATTAGTATATAATTTATATATATATATATATATATATATATATATATATATATATATATATATATACACACACATATATATATATATATATATATATATATATATATGTACACACATACACACACACACATATATATATATAGGCCTATATATATATATATATATATATATATATATATATATATATATATATATATAAACTCATCCACACACACATTAAGGAAAAAATTCTGGCTTCAGAGAAAAGCGGCCACATAAAACGATGAGAAAGATATATAAATAAAGATTAAGGAATGCTCACGCTTTGCGGCAATAGAGCGGATAAACATTACTTTCAACCCTCCGGGGAAAATAAAGTGGTAGCAACAAGTTTATGACCTGGACT
>NC_090760.1:14306723-14309223 GCF_036898095.1 Palaemon carinicauda
GGTTATTTTCCTAAAAGAAAATCATACTGGGTAAAACAAGACATTTGGCCAGAATCTATAAAAGAAAAACACCCTAAGACAATCGATTAAGAAAATAAAAAAAATCATACAAAATAAAATAAGACATTTGGCCAGAATCTATAACAGGAAAAAAAAAAAAAAAAAAACCACCTCCATCGCTTAAGATAAAAATCATACGAAATAAAATAAGACAGTTGGCCAGAATCTATAACAAAAAAAAAAAAAAAAAAAAAAAAACCAACGCTTAGAATAAAAACCATACGAAATAAAATAAGACATTTGGCCAGAATCTATAAAAAAAAAGAAGAGAAAAAAAAAAAAAAAAAAAAAACATCGCTTAAGATAAAAATCATACGAAATAAAATAAGACATTTGGCCAGAATCTATAAAAAAAAGAAGAGAAAAAAAAAAAAAAAAAAAAACATCGCTTAAGATAAAAATCATACGAAATAAAATAAGACATTTGGCCAGAATCTAAAAAAAAAGAGAAAAAAAAAAAAAAAAAAAAAAACATCGCTTAAGATAAAAATCATACGAAATAAAATAAGACATTTGGCCAGAATCTATAAAAAAAAAGAAGAGAAAAAAAAAAAAAAAAAAAAAAAAAAAAAAAAAAAAAAAAAAAAAAAAAAAAAAAAAATCGCTTAAGATAAAAATCATACGAAATAAAATAAGACATTTGGCCAAATCTATATATAATACATAAAAAGCATATAACAGAGCAAAAGCTAAACACATATTCACTTACAAATTATGTTCGGAAAACTGCACATTTTTTCTAAAAAAAAAAAAAAAAAAAAAAAAAAAAAAAAAAAAAAAAAAAAAAAAGTCTGCAGGATGAAATTTGTCTCGGAGACAAACGAATCGAGGTTGTATAGTTTCCTCTGGTAAAGTCAGAAATGCGGTCCAGGTTTTCGCTGATAACGAGAGATAAAAGTTAACCTAAAATTAGAATTCCAGAAAGGAACTCCCTGGAAAGTAAAGACTCCTGATGTAGCAACACATGCGGTTGGACATACTCGAACAGAGAGAGAGAGAGAGAGAGAGAGAGAGAGAGAGAGAGAGAGAGAGAGAGAGAGAGAGATGAAGAAAAGCACGGCTTTAGTTGGAACAGGCTTTTCGTAAGTAATTTAGGGAACAAACAAATAAATAAACACAAACGGCTTCTCGTAAACAAATGAGCGAACACACATGCAAGGACAAATGGCTTCTCGTAGACAATTGAGCAAACAAACAAACAAACAAACAAGCACAAAATCCTTCTCAAAAACAAATGAGCAAATAAGCAAGAACAAACGAGTTCTCGTAAACAAATGAGCAAACAAACAAACAAGCAAGAAAGAAACAACGCCTTCTCGTAAACAAATGAGCAAACAAACAAGCAAGAATAAATGCCTTCTCGTAAACAAATGAGCAAACAAACAAACAAGCAAGAAAGAAACAACACCTTCTCGTAAACAAATGAGCAAACAAACAAGCAAGAATAAATGCCTTCTCGTAAACAAATGAGCAAACAAACAAACAAGCAAGCACAGATGCCTTCTCGTAAACAAATGAGCAAACAAACAAGCAAGAAACAACGGCTTCTCGTAAACAAATGAGCAAACAAATAAACAAGCAAGCATAAAAGCCTTCTCGTAAACAAATTAATTAACAAACAAGCAAGCACAAAAGCTTTCTCGTAAATAAGAGCAAGCAAACAAACAAACAAGCACAAACGCCTTCTCGTAAACAAATGAGCATACAAATAAACAAGAACAAACGGCTTTTCGTAAACAAATGAGCGAACAAACAAACAAGCAAGCACAAAAGCCTTCTCGTAAACAAATGAGCAAACAAACAAGCAAGAACAAACGGCTTCTCGTAAGTAAATGAACAAACAAACAAGAAAAAGCGGCTTCTTGTAAACAAATGGGCAAACAAACAAACGAGAACAAATAGCTAGTCGTAAACAAATGAACAAACAAGAATAAACGTCTTCTCTTAAACAAATGAGCAAACAAACAAGCAAGAACAAACGGCTTCTCGTAAACAAATGAACAAACAAACAAGCTAGAAGAAACGGCTACTCTTATACAAATAAACAAACAAACAAGCAAGAACAAAAGCCTTCTCGTAAACAAATGAGCAAACAAACAAGCAAGAACAAAAGCCTTTTCGTAAACAAATGAGCAAACAAACAAGCAAGAACAAAAGCCTTTTCGTAAACAAATGAGCAAACAAACAAGTAAGAACAAAAGCCTTTTCGTAAACAAATGAGCAAACAAACAAGCAAGAACAAAAGCCTTTTCGTAAACAAATGAGCATACAAACAAGCAAGAACAAACGGCTTTTCGTAAACAAATGAGCAAACAAACATGCAAGAACAAAAGCCTTCTCGTAAACAAATGAGCAAACTAATAAACAAGAACAAACGGCTTCTCGTAAACAAATGGACAAACAAACAAGCAAGAACAAACGGCTTCTCGTAAACAAATGA
>NC_090760.1:14314223-14316723 GCF_036898095.1 Palaemon carinicauda
GGAAAAGTTTCCGAACAGCTGATTGGTCGGAAGTAGTTTTGTCCGACCAATCAGCGATCAGGAAACTTTTCCGAGCTAAAAGGGCACCGCTGCGAGTCGGTGCAAATCAGCCTCACTAATAAGAATTGTCTATAGTTGGTGTAATTATAACTATGTAAACATCAAACCTATGCCCACGCATATTGCTAACTTGCGTGCGCACATATGGCAAGCATAATCTTAATTATAAAGAGCGATAAAAAGTTACCTACACATAAACATTTTAAGCCTCCCCCCCCTCTTGGTATTATGTAAAAAATATGTAAATATTATATAAACATATAATTTCCATAATTACGAATGATTAGGCGGATTCTACCATATATAATAAAGAGCAAGTGTCTGGCTAAATATATAAATATATATATTACTTTCCGGTCATGTGCAGCGGCATTGCCCGACGTATAACTACTGATCTTGCTCCGTCCCTTGGGAAGGGGAGAAAGGGATTAGTCTTACCCTGGTGAGAGGTGGTACCCCGAGAGAAAAGGGTAAGGGGGTGGAAAAGGTTGAATCTATGTGTGTGCATATCTAAATAGACATTTAGCCGTCGTTTTTTAGCGGTTTGTATAATAGTAATATCATAAACCTGTTAAACTAATTTCCATAAGATGACAAAACACATTACACCCAGCAAAACTCCTTGCTAATCCATTCTCTGAAGATTGAAAAACATTAATAAACAAACTGCATTTCTAATAATCTCCCAACACACTTCAATATGTGCAAAACACTCGACTCCATCATCTGCCTCCGATTTTGAAAAAAAAAAAAAAAAAAAAAAAAAAAAAAAAAAAAAAAAAAAAACTTCAGAAATTATAGGCTTCGAAGGACGATATCTGAAGTTGCTTACGCATTCAAGTTCCCGAAAATTACCGACGATATATCTCGCCCAAACGACCTGTTTCCGTCTTTTAAAAAGGATACCGAGTACCATTAAACCACAGCTCCCAAGGGCGAGGCCTGATTTCATTTTGCAGGATGATATCAACACAACTTTGATTAACGGCTATTCGGGGGGTTAAAAGTCCATTATAAATTACTTAAGCCTTTTCATTACTTACTTTTTTATATATTAATGAGACTCCGATGGGTTAGACGAATGCTTAAGGGAGAATAAGGAGGGGGGAGAAGAGGGGGGAGGAAGAAGAGGGGGGAGGGAAGAGATAGAAGAGGGGGGAGGGGGAAGAGGGAGAAGAAGGGGGAGGGAAGAGGGAGAAGAGGGGGGAGGGAGAAGAGGGGGGGAGGGAAGAGGGAGAAGAGGGGGGAGGGAGAAGAGGGGGGAGGGAAGAGGGAGAAGAGGGGGGAGGGAGAAGAGAGGGGGAGGGAGAAGAGGGAAGAGGGAGGAGGGAGAAGATGGAAGAGGGAAAAGAGGGGAAGGGAGAAGAGGGGGGAGGGAAGAGGGAGAAGAGGGGGGAGGGAAGAGGGAGAAGAGGGGGGAGGGAAGAGGGAGAAGAGGGGGGAGGGAAGAGGGAGAAGAGGGGGGAGGGAAGAGGGAGAAGAGGGAGAGGAGTGAGCTATGTGACGGAGTTTTATCAAAAAGGGGCATTAAAGTAACGTTGTTGATGAATGCCACTGATGAAATTGGCACAAGGCGATTATGTGATTTTATTAATTGAGGCAATCCGTCAATGAAAACGAGCTGCGTATTAAATTCAATAAAAGTCAAATTTAAATGGCCTGGCCGCAGTGAAAGAATATACCGACATTTTATAAGTAATGGTTATCAGTCATTCTTATCTGTTATAAACTTCATCTAAAACTTGACACAAACAATTTTTTTATCCAATCAGAAAATTAATCAAAAGCCCTTTTCTTGCTTGAAGGTACACTCAGGCGCACTATTCTATCCGTTTCCTTTTTTCTTTCCTCACTGGGCTATTTTTTTTCTTTTCCCCACAGGGCTATTTTCCCTGTTGGAACCCTTGGGTTTATAGTTACAACTAGGGTTGTAGATTAGCTAATAATAATGTCACCTATATAATAAAGAATAAGTTTCCGACCATATATATATGTATATGTATGTATATATATATATATATATATATATATATATATATATATATATATATATATATATATATATATAATATAAATAGATATATATGTATATATATACAGTATATATATATATATATATATATATATATATATATATATATATATATATATATATATATATATATATATATATCTTTCCTGTCACGCTGAGGGGGGGGGGAGAGAAAGTAGTTATACCCAGTTGAGAAGGGGTACCCTGAGAGGTACACTGGGAAACCACACACTCCCGCAAATTGCCGAACCAGCGGGTTGTAGTTAGGAAAGGAGGAGGGGGAGGGAAGGGTTGAACCTCCGTATACATATCTGTCTGAATATATAGACGATATTTTGTCGGCTTGTGTACAATAATAATAATAATAATAATAATAATAATAAAGAGATCGAGCTTTCAAAGTAATAA
>NC_090760.1:14324223-14333596 GCF_036898095.1 Palaemon carinicauda
CCGTAATGTAATTAATACCCCTTGGGATATTAACATATCGTTGACCAAGTATTATTGCAAAGAATTTATCAACAGGCATACAAGTTATCTACTGTATATTTGAACGATGTATTTGAATAAATTTATGCATTAGATATACGTGTTATATTTCTGTCAAGGAAGTATTATTTGAACGATGTATTTAAATAAATTTATACATTAGAGATACGTGTTATATTTCTGTCAATGAAGTATTATTCGAACGATGTATTTAAATAAATTTATACATTACTTATACGTGTTATATTTCTGTCAAGGAAGCATTATTATTATTATTATTATTATTATTATTATCACTAGGTAAGCAACAACCTTAGTTGGAAAAGCATGATGATATAAGCTCAAAAGGGCTCCAACAGAGAAAAATAGCCCAGTGAGGAAAGGAAATAAGGAAATTAATTAAATTACATGAGAAGTAATGAACAACTAAATAGAATTTGCAAGCCAAACAGAGAAAATAATTCCGTCTTACGTGTTACAGCGCATTTCAGGCATAAAAGTCAATTAGTTTTCAAAACATTTCAAATAACATTCATGTTTCAGGTATAAAAGTTGATTACTTATTTGATCGATGGATTTCAGGGCATCGTCTTGGAACAATTCTTAACTAATAGAATAAAGCGAAAGATGAATCATAGGTTTTTAATTTGTAAATTTACCAGTTACATATTTTTTTTTTTTAAATGAAAGAATATTCTAAATGAAACAGAGGGTATTATATAATTATCAAAGAATTACAGAGTTGTAAAATAAGTTATCTTTCTTCCCAGAGACGATAAAGACAAGATATAATAAAATTCCAGTAACTGTATTGATCTTTAAAATATTACAACTGCACCAACCGTGTGTCACACGATCGTACATAGTTAATTTTGTGTATATAATATACGATGTCAGGCAGGGCAGCCGTTCGGGACTACGGTCTACCCCAAAGCCAAAGCGAAGTCCTTCAAAAAGGATAAAAAAGGAGGCAATCGTACTTATTCCATATAAATGGGAAAAAAGATCATGAAAAAGAATTAAAGGCTGTATTAGGAGCAAGAGACAGCGCTAGCATAAGGCCAGTCTAATCTTAACCATAAGAAACAAGCCGATCATAGACAATTGTATTATTATTATCATTATCATTATTACTTGCTAAGCTACAACCCTAGTTTGAAAAGCAGGATGCTATAAGCCAAGGGGCCCCCAACAAGGAAAATAGCCTAGTGAGGAAATGAAACATGGAAAAATAAAATATTCAAGAACAGTAACAACAATAGAATAGATATTTCTTAAATAAACTATAAAAAATTTACAAAAAAAAAGAGCAAGAGAAATAAGAACTAACCCAAGACATTGGAAGACAACGATACAGAGGCTATGGCACTACCCAAGACTAGAGAACAATGGTTTGATTTTGGAGTGTCTTTCTCCTAGAAGAGCTGGTTACCATGGCTGAAGAGTCTCTTCTTCTACCCTTACCAAGAGGAAAGTAGCCATTGAACAATTACAGTGCAATAGTTAACCCCTTAGATGAAGAAGAATTGTTTGGTAAACTAAGTGTTGTCAGGTGTATGAGGACAGGAGAATCTGTAAAGAATAGGCCAGACTATTCGGTGTATGTGTTGGCAAAGGGAAAGTGAACCGTAACCGGAGAGAAGGATCCCATGTAGTACTGTCTGGCCAGTCAAAGAACCCCCTTAACTCTCAAGCGGTAGTATCTCAACGGGTGGCTGGTGCCCTGACCAGCCTACTACCTACTATAAGGGTATTTAATTCTACAGAATTGCTGAAGACCAAAACAATAATACCCATTGTAAGAAATGGAGAATTCAATTCTAAGTGATCACAAACTCACCTATTAAACAGCGCTACGTTAAATCATTTAGGAGATACAGAAGAAAGGCTGAGAATTCCGAATCCTGGCTGACTCTAGAGTTCATAACTTTCTTACGAATACACTAATGGGTGGATACCTTCAACCATTTATCCCCCCATTTCAGTTTTATCATGTCACGCTCTAATTGAATTAAACAAAGCCAATGCCCAGCAAGGAAAATGTTAATTCTTGTTAATTAGTCATTACATAGCAGCGAGCTGACGATATTTTCCGTCAATGAGAACGTTCCAGAATTTTCACAAGTGAAAACGTAGATATTTATAAAAGGCTTCAAGCAGGTAATTGATAATTTCATCAGATATTGATGTTATTAATTAAAAGTATCTTATTGTAATAAAAATCATTGTGCTGTCTGTGTTTACGGTTCGAATTCAGGTCGCTGACGTAAAAAGTCATGAGTTCGTTTGCGTGGGAGGAACACCATTAACTGATTCTAAGTAAAAGTGAAGTAAATTAACGATTGTAATGAAATTGAATTTGTCAGTTTTTATAAATATAGACTGAAGAGTTGTATAAATGAAAATAGAATGTTTTAGGTGTTTCCGAATAAATCCACATACATGGGCATATGTGTGTGTATATATATATATATATATATATATATATATTTATTTATTATATATATATATTTATTATATATATATATATATAATATAAAGCAGTGAAAATAAAATGTTTTGAATGTTTTCAAATAAATCCACACACATGGATATATATATATATATATATATACTGTATATATACTGTGTATATATATATATATATATATATACTGTATATATACTGTGTATATATATATATATATATATTTGCAATCAAATGGGGGAAACTCAACTCTAGACAGGGTTCAAACCCTTCTCTAGGAGACGTATTTAGTTTATTACGCATACACAATGTTGCCATCATAAACATCCATTTGTTTCCATTTTGCGTCTATATCAGTACCTAACAAATGAATAAATGATGAAAAACAATAAGTCCGAATATATTATAGTAACTGGTAAACCCTTTATATTCATACCAGCACATCGCTTGAAGATGAAACTTTAAACTCTTAACACATCAAAAAACCCGACCAGTAAATTTCGCTAAGTAGCTGTTTGTCATAGGGTAATACAAATGACTTTCATTCTCATAAAAAAAAAGAAAAAAAAAACTCTAAAACTTATTAACTTGGCTCATTTGCTATGCAAGGACTTGTCTACTTAGGTGTTTTCCTTTTATATTTTTATTGTTTTTTCCTTTATCTTTTAATGTTTTTCCTTTATTTTTTAATGTTTTTCCTTTATTTTTCAATGTTTCTTTTTATTTTCAATATTTTTCCTTATTGTTTTTAATGTTTTCCTTTATTTTTTAATGTTTCTTTTTATTTTGAATGTTTTTCCTTATTTTTTTTCAATATTTTTTCCTTTTTTCCTAATGTTTTCCACTAATTTTTTATGCTTTTCCTTTTTTTTTCAATGTTTTCCCCTTTACCTTTAAAATGTTTTTTTCCCTTATTCTTTTTCATTTCCCCTTCACCTTATCTCGTTCACCGTTGCTACCTTCCTCTTCGTTTTCAATTTTCCTATGTTGATCGTTTATTCTCTTCTGTTTCCTTCTTTTTAGCCACCATTCCTTTGCTATTTCTTTCGCATTTAATTCTTTCATTTTGACTTATATCGTTTCTCTTCCTCTTAGCTTCTGTGTTCCTCACTTTTTACTTTCTCCCTCTCCCTATCCTCCATCAGTCTTTTTCCTTTTCCTTTCTTCTGTCACCTTTTCTGATTCATTTTCTATCTCTTATACTTTTCCGTAGTTCCTAACACTTATCTATTTTACTTACTTCCTTCTCTTTCCTTCTATTATTATCCCATCTATCCAATTAATTCTTCTCCTAACCTATATTCTTCTTCTCTTCCTCTTCCTTCGGCCTCCATCACTCTTATTGCATAAAGAAAGTTATAAACCCTGATAATTGCGACGCCAAATATATCCTGCTCAATCCATTAATCACAGGTACAGCTCAGTGAAGCTCATTAACTCAGCAATGTACAATTAACATCACTTTCAGCTTACTTTAAAGAAAAAAAAAAAGCAAGCCAGGTTTGAACCCTTACGCGAATGAAAAGAATTTCCTTTAAATGAAAATCATTATTATTACTATCCAAGCTACAACCCTATTTAAAATAGCTCAAGAAGGATGAGCAACCCGGTGCAGAAAGGTAATGGAGAAATAACAAATATATGGAAACTAATGAAAATATTTCAAAATCAGTAAAAATGTTGTTGAAATACATTAATCATAATTTATGAGACTCACGAACTAACGATGGTTTAAATACATGATTGTTAGGAGATAGGTGTGGATTGCCGAGCAGAGAGAGAGAGAGAGAGAGAGAGAGAGAGAGAGAGAGAGTTGTGAAACCAAGAACAAACGATGGTGTAAAGAGTTATGAGACCATGAACTAATGATGGTTTAAATACATGATTGTTAGGAGAGAGATTTGTGAAACCAAGAACAAACGATGGTGTAGAGAGAGTTATGAGACTCATGAACTAACGATGGTTTAAATACATGAGAGAGAGAGAGAGAGGAGAGAGAGAGAGAGAGAGAGAGAGAGAGAGTTGTGAAACAAGAACAAACGATGGTGTAAAGAGAGAGTTATGAGACCATGAGCTAATGATGGTTCAGGGGTGGGGAACCTATTTCGCTTTGAGGGCCATTTGTCCATCCATGATTTCTTCCGAGGGCCATATAAAACTACAAGTAGTCATGGGTCAAACGAAAGAGAAGTCTCAATATCATTAGGGATTATTATTGTATGCATTACATGCAATAATAAGCCCTAAATGCATGAATGTTTTTAGGGATTATTATTGTATGCATTACATAAAACAATAAGACCTGAATGCATGAATATTGTTAGGGATTATTATTGTATGCATTACATACAATAATAAGACCTGAATGCATGAATATTGTTAGGGATTATTATTGTATGCATTACATACAATAATAAACCCCGAATGTATGAATATTTTAGGGATTATTATTGTATGCATTATATACAATAATAAGCCCTGAATGCATGAATATCGTTAGGGATTATTATTGCATGCATTACAAACAACAATAAGCCCTGAATGCATGAATATCGTTAGGGATTATTATTGCATGCATTACATACAACAATAAGCCCTGAATGCATGAATATCGTTAGGGATTATTATTGCATGCATTACAAACAACAATAAGCCCTGAATGCATGAATATCGTTAGGGATTATTATTGCATGCATTACATACAATAATAAGCCCTGAATGCATGAATATGAAATTGCAGTATATTATCTTCAGAGGAGGTTTACATAATATTGTATAAATATCAAATAACACAAATATTAAATGAAAACAAAAACAATGCTGCTTCATAATAAATTGCTTGTATTTATAGCATATCTATCAAATATCTTCACACCTTTTTCTGATTTCATGCCCTGATATCTACAAATGGAAATCACACGATTAATGTCATGGCTAAAACTCTTCTTTGGAAAGAGGTTTTCGGGCATCCTGACATCGAAGGTCATCGAAGCCAATATTGAGACCTGTAAGGTCAGGTGGTAGGGATAGTGTTGCAACACGCAGCTGGTTTCCAAGATATTTATCAGTGATTCTTGAACGCAAACGATTTTTTTTTGCTAAGGCAAGCTTTGATAAGAATACTAATAGCCAGGGCTTCTCCATCATGAGGCTCAATACTACACAGTATTCTAGAAATTTTATTCCAGCTGTGACCAAGTTGTGGAATGATCTTCCTAATCGGGTAGTTGAATCAGTAGAACTTCAAAAGTTCAAAGTTGCAGAAAATGTTTTCATGTTGAACAGGTTGACATAAGTCTTTTTATAGTTTATATATGACATATCTGTTTTGACGTTGTTCCTGTTTTTAGAATGATTCATTGTTAATTTTGTTCTCCTCATTTATTTATTTCTTTATTTCCTTCCTTCACTGGGCTATTTTTCCCAGTTGGAGCCCTTGGGCTTATAGCATCTTGCTTTTCCAACTAGGGTTTTGGCTTGGCTAATAATAATAATAATAATAATAATAATAAAAATAAAAATAATAATAATAATAATAATAATAATAATAATAATAATATGTGGTTCGAAATATAGATGCATATTTCAGCAAATTCCTCCTCAAAGATGAAATATTAGATGTCAGAAAACCTCAAATCAATCAATCTGCCTTTATATACCGTCCATAAAAATCTGTTGGCTCCACAATAAATGGAGTGGCAAACATGTTTAGCTCATGTTCACTTTTAACCTCTCTGAAATCCTCAATTGATTTTGCACAATCATCAGAATACTTGGATGTTAAACAAGGATTTCCTGCTTGTAAGGTAGGGAAATGTATTGGTTTATTGTTTTCTAGTTGCAGGTTCGACAGTTTTAATTTAACTTCAAATGACTTCACACTTGAAAGCAGTGAACCAAGAAACTAGAAACTGGAAACTGGCAAACCTGGCATCCCCTATCCACTTACCCTCTGACGAGAAACGTTTGGGTACACGAAATTTTTCTGCGTTTAATTCTATAGCTGAATATTAAATTATTAACCTTATTAACTTATAAAGCTCTTGACCTTTCATTTTATAAGTTTATTCTGGCTTTGCCACAATAACTTGATAATTATTTTTTAGATCTTATTAGAATTTTTCGTCTCACTCGTAGGCGTATAAGTTGTCTCTTGGGCCAGACCAAAAGGTTTACCTGTGTATGGCTCGAGGGAGGAATGGAAAGGCCTTAGGGGCCGATCTGGCCCATAGGCCGTGGGTACCCACCCCAGGTTTAAATACAGGAGAGAGAGAGAGAGAGAGAGAGAGAGAGAGAGAGAGAGAGAGAATCCAAAGTCACTGGTGGGCTGTAACTAAAACAGTTCTCTCCACCACTCCTCTCCCTCCCCTTTACTCCCTCTCCTTATAACTCCAGCTTAAACCCCATTCAACTGTATAATCATAATTGGTCAATAAACATGAAATTTTACTTTCGTTTATGGCCATAAGGATTCTATAAAACTACGATGACCTAACTTTTCTAAAATGAATGAAACTAAGCTAATTTTGGGGCGAAATGTGGGGGGAAGTTGAAAGTGAGGGGGGAGGTGAGGGAGAGATGAGGGAAAGATGAGGAAGTGATTGAGAGATGAGGAAGTGAGGGAGAGATGAGGAGGAGGTGAGGGAGAGATGAGTAGGAAGTGAGGGAGAGATGAGTAGGAAGTCGCGGGAAGATGAGGAGGAAGTGAGGGAGAGATGAGGGGGGAGGTGAGGGGGAAGTGAGGGGAAGTGAGAAGTGAGGGGGAAGTGAGTGGGAAAGTAGGGGAAAGTGAGGGAGAGATAAGGAGGAAGTGAGGGAGAGAGGAGGGGAAAGGGAGGGAGAGATGAGGAGGAAGTAATGGAGAGATGAGGAGGAAGTGAGACGTGAAGGGGAAGTGAGCGAGAGATGAGGGGAAAGTGCGGGAGAGATGAAGAGGAAGTGACGGAGAGATGAGGGGGAGGGGGAGGTGAGGGGAAGTGAGAAGTGAGACGTGAGGGAGAGATGAGGGGGAAGTGAGAAGGAAGTGAGGGAGAGATGTGGGGAAGTGGGGAGGATATGAGGCGGGGGGGGGGGGGGGGCGGCGGAGTAATTTACGTTGTCATGAAATCTGAAGTTAGCAACCTATTCAATTGGTTACGACCTATTTCCTACACCAAAATCTTTGATATAATAATTCTAATAAAAAAGACATTATATAAATCTAATTTAAAAGATGCGCCTAAGCTTCTTTTGGAAGAAAGATCACTTGAATTCCTAACTTGTTTATACTACCATTTCTGGAAGAACACACCCAACTGTCCTTTGAACCTCGGATTAAGAAATCTATTTGACTGACCCTCAAAACTGTGACGCCCTTCAACGTAACAAACAAAAACGTCTTCGCAAAAATAAGTCATATCACAATAGCCACATCTAATTAGTGAGACAAGGCTGATTTCTGTACTCCAGAGAGAGAGAGAGAGAGAGAGAGAGAGAGAGAGAGGCGGTAAACCTCAAAAAGTTCCCTTCAATGTTCTACTCCATTTTTCCTCCACTCTACTCGCCCCTCCCTTCTTAATCCAGCTTAAGCCCAATTAAACTGTACATTAAAACTGGCCAATAGGAACCAATTTGCTTTCCTTTATGGACTTCTTTGACCTACTTTCAAAGGCCTTAAGGTTTAAAGGCCACTCACGAATGGCAGAGGCAAGGGCAAATGACAATGTCACAGATACCAGGACATTACCCTAGACTTCAAATATATATATATATATTATATATATATATATATATATATATATATGATCAGGGAACAAACTCCCCTACACCCAAGCTAGGACCAGGGAAGGCCTGGTAATGGCTGCTGATGACTCAGCAGGTATACCTATAAGCTACCTCAAAAACCCCTATCCTTAGCTCACAAGGATGGTAAGGTTGCAGGCACTACAAGAAACTATCGAGTTTTGAGCGGTACAGTAGTACTCTATCTCCCGTCTAGCAGAATGCTAGGCAGGGACGTTTCCAATAGGCCACCAAGGAAAAGGCTACACTCCCTCGGAGTTGGGTGTCGGGGCTTGTTGCGTTGTCAGGAAATCTTACAGATTTTTCAACTATAAATACTTTTTCAATTTCAAGAATTGTAGTTTGGCTTCCTTAGAACAAAATATGTTCAGGCAAACAATCATAAGTTCTACTTTAACTTGCGAGTACCAAGTTTCTTTACAACATTAATTGTTGATAAACGCACAAGTGACTATAAGAAGGTAATATCTGGTGTTCCTTATGATAGTCTTCTTGGCCCTTCACTTTTAAGGTTTTAAAGGCCACTCATGAATGGCAGGGACAAGGGACAGTGAGATTGCCCTAATGAGCAGGACAATACCCTAGAGACTGACCATATATACATATGATCAGAGCCCAAGGCCCCTCTCCACCCAAGCTAGGACCAAAGAGGGTTAGGCAATGGCTGCTGATGAATTAGCAGGTAGACCTATAGGCTACCTCAAAACCCCTATCCTTAGCGCACAAGGATCGTGAGGTTGCAGCGACTAGAGAAACTAACGAATTTGAGCGGGACTCGAACCCCAGTCTGGCGTTCACCAGTCAGGGACGTTACCACACTGGCCATGATATCTGGTTTGGCTTTGATAACGATTTTGATTTATATGCAAATGATGCTGTTCTATTTGTATCTAACCCATCGCCTGAGAGTAGATTGCCAAATCGCAGGGTTAATTCAAACACTGACATCACTCAAACTATGATAAGGTAGTATGTTGGCCAGGGCACCAGCCGCCCGTTGTGATACTACCGCTAGAGAGTTATGGGGTCCTTTAACTGGTCAGACAGTACTACAGTGGATCCTTCTCTCTGGTTACGGTTCTTTCC
>NC_090760.1:14344096-14364096 GCF_036898095.1 Palaemon carinicauda
TACCTATCTATCTATCTATCTATCTATCTATCTATATATATATATATATATACTGTATATATATATATATATATATATATATATATATATATATATATATATATATATATATATATATATATATACACATACATATTTAGCCAGACACATGTTCTATCATATATTGATAACCTAATTAGGATTTTCTATTCAAGCGTTTTTAAAACAAAGTGGGGTATTATATTGTTTATTAAAAAAACATACTAAACCAAGATAAAATAAGAAATAATTAGTTTCAGCTGAACAGAACGTTATATAAAATACTAAAGTTTATGAAATATATATAAATAAACTCTTTGTTACCGCATCCATTTCTCCCTTGAATTGGAGATGGAAATGCTACAAGAAATTTGCCTTCTTGAATGCACCAAGCTATTTTGGAGTGCGGCTGCAAGCCTTAAGGGGGGTTGGAAAGGCTTGTACTGATGAGATCTGATTTCCCTGGTGATCTCTATCCAACTGAAGACAATATACAGTAAAAATAACTTAATTATCAACCTTGTAACCATATCAATAAATTAGAGGGCCATTTGGTAGAGCGCAGACCTCTGCTGTGGCAGCTTATTTCTCGACCTTGACCTTGACCTTTGACATTAACATGTATCAATAGGTGTGGATTTTCATACACTCAAGCATGAACCCAGTTTGAAGTCTCTGTGACAACGTATCCAAACTTATGGCTCATTATGTGAATTGGACATTTTGCTTGACAGGAACCTTGACCTTGACCTTCGAAAATCCTATCCTACCTAGCTTCTTACATAAGTTAATCCCAGAAAGTTTCATTACTCTACGATTAAAATTGTGGGCAGGAAGCTGATCACAAACACACACACACACAAATTGCAGACAAACAAACAGGGGCGAAAACATAATCTCCTTCCACCTTCATTAGCGGAGGTAATAATTTAAAGTATAAAAATAAATTCCGTTACTTTGATCAACCGCAGAAAACTACCGACAAACAGAAAAATACAAATATAAATTACTAAACGCCAAAGCAGAACCTTTCCAAACTCAAAAAGACACCAACTCCCACAAAACAACGTTGTAGGACTGAAGAGGATATATAAGGGTGTCAGGAACATTTATTGAGAGCAATAAAACGTTTACAGAGAGAATCTTCTCGATAGAGAGAAAAGATGAGGACTTGGAACGCAAGGAAAGCTAACCATAAATGAAAGGAAATGAAAGTATTTCAGCGCCATCTTCAGGGAAAACCCCAGCTATAAAAGACACAGCGTAAAATAAACGTTAGGTATTCCACCTCTGGAGATTTCAACAACGACAGGAAGAGACGCGAGGAGAGAAGAGACGGGAAACATAAAAAATACATCGTCCTCAAGAGACAGAGCGTAAAGTGGCCAGATATAAGAGTAGGAGTAAAGCAAGTGAAGAACTATCTAAGGTAAAGATGAAGGAAGAGAAATGGGAGGAGAAAAGAAGACTTAAATGAAAATAAAGATGAAAATGGTGTTGAGAAAGGTTACGTGTGAAATTGCGTGGTGGTCAGTGGCCAGATATAAGAGTAGGAGTAAAGCAAGTGAAGAACTATCCAAAAGTGAAAAATGAAGGAAGAGAAATGGGAGGAGAAAAGAAAATAAAGATGAAAAGGGTGTTGAGAAAGGTTACGTGTGAAATTGCGTGGTGGTCTGTGACCAGATATAAGAGTAGGAGTAAAGCAAGTGAAGAACTATCTAAAGTAAAAATGAAGGAAGAGAAATAGAGAAATGGGAGGAGAAAAGAAGACTTAAATGAAAATAAAGATGAAAATGGTGTTAAGAAAGGTTAAGTGTGAAATTGCGTGGTGGTCAATGGCCAGATATAAGAGTAGGAGTAAAGCAAGTGAAGAACTATCTAAAGTAAGGATGAAGGAAGAGAAATGGGAGGAGAAAAGAAGACTTAAATGAAAATAAAGATGAAAATGGTGTTGAGAAAGGTTACGTGTGAAATTGCGTGGTGGTCAGTGGCCAGATATAAGAGTAGGAGTATAGCAAGTGAAGAACTATCTAAAGTAAAGATGAAGGAAGAGAAATGGGAGGAGACAAGAAGACATAAATGAAAATAAAGATGAAAATGGTGTTGGGAAAGGTTACTGTGAAATTGCGTGGTGGTCAGTGGCCAGATATAAGAGTAGGAGTAAAGCAAGCGAAGAACTATCTAAAGTAAAGATGAAGGAAGAGAAATGGGAGGAAAAAAGAAAACTTAAATGAAAATAAAGATGAAAATGGGGTTGAGAAAGGTTACGTGTGAAATTGCGTGGTGGTCAGAGGCCAGATATAAGAGTAGGAGTAAAGCAAGCGAAGAACTATCTAAAGTAAAGATGAAGGAAGAGAAATAGAGAAAAGGGAGGAGAAAAGAAGACTTAACTGAAAATAAAGGTGAAAATGGTGTTAAGAAAGGTTACTGTGGATATAGGAGTAGGAGTAAAGCAAGTGAAGAACTATCTAAGGTAAAGATGAAGGAAGAGAATGGGAGGAGAAAAGAAGACTTACAGTACATGAAAATAAAGATAAAAATAGTGTTAAGAAAGGTTACTGTGGATATAAGAGTAGGAGTAAAGCAAGTGAAGAACTATCCAAAAGTGAAAAATGAAGGAAGAGAAATGAGAGGAGAACAGAAAATATGAATGAAAATAAAGATGAAAATGGTGTTAAGAAAAGTTACGTCTGAAATTGCGTGGTGGTCCAACAATGCCCTTTTATGCCAAATTGTGACCAGCATTTAACGTTCGATGGATTAAAGTTATATTGCAAGTGCCTTCCATTTCACCGTCTTATGACCTGGTTGGCTTTGGTTTTAATTTTATTACTTTTTTGTCTTTGCGAGTTATTGTAGGATTTCTCTTTTCATTTTCCTTTCATACTTCTACTGCTGGTAGTAGTAGTAGTAGTAGTAGTATTATAGTAGTAGTAGTAATAGTAGTAGTAGTAGTAGTAGTAAGCCAAAATTGAAACAAAATGGAACAACAGCAAAAATAAGCATTAGAAAAAAAAAATAAAAGGAGACGATTTTAATACAAATTTAAGATTTATAGATTTTTTTTAAAAGTTTCACTGATTTTAAAGAAAAAGAACTTTGAGTATATAACAATCTAACATAAAAATACTATATTCTTTCTTTGATACGAAAACATCATTTAAAATAACATATAATCTTATGTGTGTACCGTGTCTAACATCGACACTCTACGATGTTAGTGTATGCGACCCGACAAATAAGTGTGCTAAACATTTATAAAGATATGCACACACAAACCACGTTCGCCAGGGTGTGACTACTGCTCCTCCCCCTCTACAGGAGAGATGGGGAGTGTAGCAAGACCGGAAAGATATATATATATATATATATATATATATATATATATATATATATATATATATATATATATATATACACACACATATATATATATATTTCCGGTCTCTCTAATGGGGAGTGTGGTGAGACCGGATATATATATATATATATATATATATATATATATATATATATATATATATATATATATATATATATATATATATATATATATATATATATATATATATATATATATATATATATATATATATATATACACATATATATATATTTCCGGTCTCTCTAATGGGGAGTGTGGTGAGACCGGATATATATATATATATATATATATATATATATATATATATATATATATATATATATATATACTGTATATATATATATATATATATATATATATATATATATATATATATATATATATATATATATATATATATATATATATATATATGTATATATATTTACATATATATATATGTGTGTGTGTAGTTATATATTTATATATATAATAAGATACTCTTTCATCTTACTAACTAGTAACTAGACCTGTGACCCTTTTCTAATCCATAAGTGAAGCGTTACCCTCTAAACCCTCTTGTACATCCCCATCCATTGTTGACGAAACATTTACAGAAGTAATACTAACAAACGTAAATGGGGCTTCCCGCACCTATGCTAACAGTAAACCTCACAACAAAACAATTTACAGATTTATGCTAACACTTAATGGGTGTGTTAACTTTCTCGTTCACAGGAGGAACAATAAAATAACCAATTCTAATAATGATAAAACCGTGAATGGTTGTCCTGAGTTTATAGTATACGGAAATAATTGAAATAGCCTCTGTACCATGGTCTTACACTGCCTTGGCGTAGAGTTCTCTTGCTTGAGGGTACACTCGGGCACACTTTTCTATCTAGTTCCTCTTCCTCTTGTTCTCTTAAAGTTTTTATTGCTTAAATAGGAAATATTTATTTGAATATTGTTAATATTCCTAAAATATTTTATTTTTCCTTATTTCCTTGTTTCCTTTCCTCACTGGGCTATTTTCCCTGTTGGGGCCCCTGGGCTTATAGCATCCTGCTTTTCCAACTAGGGTTGTAGCTTAGCATTTAATAATAATAATAATAATAATAATAATAATAATAATAATAATAATAATAATAATAATAATAATAATAATAATATCAACATTAAATAGAGGGGAGTCAGTAGAGAGCATATCTTCGCCACGCCAAGCAGTATTATTTTGCTTTTAACTTCACTGCATTCTTGTACTTCGATGTATATTCATCAAAATCTAATGGATTTGTCCTTGTGTCATATCCCACATGTCCACCACGTTTCGTTAAAATTAGTATATTAGTTTTTGCGTAATGTTATTCACAATAAAAAAAATAAACTAACAAAATATTTGCCATTTAATTAGCATTGCGATTATTTTCAAATTACTGCTGCATCCATGTACTTTGATGCACTTTATCCAAAATATTACAGATTCATCCTTAGTTCATACCCAGCATGAGTACAAGTCACATTATCGAAGTCAATATCAAAACGGTACCATGGCAAATGCTTCAATTATATTTGACATTAATAGAAATTTCGTATCTAAAATACGAATAGAAATAACAGCAAGTATATAAAAAACAGCTTCAATTACATTTGACATCAATAGAAATTTCGTATCTAAAATACCAATAGAGATAACAGCAAGTATATAAAAACAATAACAACAATAACATAATACAGGTCTGACCTAACTTCATCCCCTAAAGAAATGGAGAGTAACTAAAGTTAATGGACTCCGGTCTCCTTTTGCCGTAACTTTTAAAGGCTCCCCTAAATTTCTCATTTGCATATTGGAGCAAGGTGGAACCTACCTCCTGTCTGTCATTGTGCGCGTCCAGGAGCCTACTCTATTTGTTACTTAACTCCTATAGTAAATATCAAATATTTCGTTACTTAGATGGCTAAATTGACTGGAAAATAAGTAACTATACATGTATGTATATATAAATATATATATATATATATATATATATATATATATATATATATATATATATATATATATATATATATATATATACTGTATATGCGTAAAAATCACAGGAAAACGTGATGCTCAGATGCAGAAGAACCACAGGGAAAATGAAAATACGAAATATATGAATAAGTCCTGACTAGTTTCGTGATACTTTTTCAGAGGACTGAAGAAGTATCACGAAACTAGTCGGGACTTAATCGTACATTTCGTATTTTCATTTTTCCTGTGGTTTTTCTGCATATATATATATATATATATATATATATATATATATATATATATATATATATATATATATATATATATATATATACTCACACACACATACACACAAAACAACAAATGCAGCAGTTTCCAGTCAACTGCAAGACAATGGCCTATGACATGTCCTTATTCATGTCTGGGATTTGGCCAGTTGTCATGACCACGCTGGCCATTGCGGATTGGTGATGGTGGGAGACTTTAGTCTGGTCGCTCACAGCTAACCAATCAAGTATGAGTGGCCTGACTAGCAAAGATTGGCTGATTATGACGATATACAAACCCTTTCACCACTTTAAGGTGGTCCCACTCAGCAAGGGATATATATATATATATATATATATATATATATATATATATATATATATATATATATATATGTGTGTGTGTGTGTGTGTGTGTGTGTGTGTGTGTGTATGTATATACAGTATAATATACATATACATATAATGTATATATGCGTATGTACATAAAAATATATACATGTATACATATATATATATATATATATATATATATATATATATATATATATATATATATATATGTGTGTGTGTGTGTGTGTGTATGTATGTATACAGCATCTATGACTATCAATAATATCATTAATACCAGTACGAAACATTGCTACGAATACAGCCTGAGATGAGGCTAGAGTCTTCACGAGAGAAGATAAAAAAGAAAAGGATGATGATTAGAGAAACGTAAACCAAGTCTATTTTCCAACACCCAATTGTATGACATAGAAAATAGTAAAAAGAAAAAAATATACTTTCTTTTTCTGTACATAGTTACAAGTATTCGAAAATCTCTGGCACTTAAAGAGGCCAGAGTTTTAAGAAGCCTAACTATTTAATTAAGTATGTGTTCATCCTGCGATCGTTTTGTTATCGATTAGTTAATATTCTGTACATACATTTCAAACACATCTAAAAGAACTCATATTCACAAATGCAAGAGAAGTATAGCGGAATAATAAACACTAACAGCAGACAAGACGCATTAAAATATAGCTATGCGCGTGTATACAACAGCAGACAAGACGCAATAAAATATAGCTATGCGCGTGTATGCAACAGCAGACAAGACGCATTAAAATATAGCTATGCGCGTGTATACAACAGCAGACAAGACGCATTAAAATATAGCTATGCGCGTGTATACAACAGCAGACAAGACGCAATAAAATATAGCTATGCGCGTGTATGCAACAGCAGACGAGACGCATTAAAATATAGCTATGCGCGTGTATACAACAGCAGACAAGACGCATTAAAACATTACTATGCGAGCGTATACGGTACAATATTCACAATTAATTGCATTTGCAAACGGAAGTTAAAACCCCAAAACCCATATCCAGATATGACCCAACTAAAGAGGACGTAATGGTTTGTATTCTGTGTCGGAACAAAACGTCTTTGGTTTTGGTCCTGGTTAAAGCCACATAAAAGAAAAGTGTATAGCATAAAATGAAATTAAGTTAAAGAAGCACTGTAAAAATTTTAAAGATAAAATAGATTGAAGTGATGATCCATTGTCATTTACCAAATACATCAGAGAAAAAATTTATTCTAACCCATGAAAAACATCATCTCCTCCAACGCCTATTAACGCAAAGGGCCTCGGTTAGATTCCGCCAGTCATCTCCATCTTGAGCTTTTAATTCAAGACTTTTCCATTCATCATCTCCTACTTCGCACTTCATAGTCCTCAGCCATGTAGGCCCGGGTCTTCTAAGAAATAATTCAAGCAGAAAGGAATTTGCAACCAGAAGACATACCATACCGAAAACAGTTAGAGGTTCAAAGATCGACATTCCAAAATACGTTTTACACGTCATACGGCCCTATCTAGCGATACACCTCTTTTCTCGCCCATTTTATGGCTACTTAGGATGTTAATGATATGTCAAGGGGAGGGGGGACCCCTACTCCCTTCCCCTATCAAGACACGTAACAGGGAAGGGAATATAGGCGTTGGAGGGAGGTAACCCTTGATGAGGAGGGACTTTGACGGGGTATGGTTTGGAGAAGGAGGAGGGAACGAACGCTGTCTCCACCTGAAGGTAATTAAAGAATCTTTGACATCTCAATAACTCATATTTATGGTCAGCTTCTCAGATTCCGGAGGAGGAGGAGGGGGAGGGAGAAGAGGAGGGGGGGGGGAGCGGAGGAGGAGTAGAAGGGGGAAAAAAAGAAGTGAAAGAGAAATATACGGAGGGAGGGAATAGTTAGTTTATCGTGAAAGGCATTTGGTTTTTCAATGTGATGAATTAGCAACCTCGTTTTACGACCACCGGGAGGAAGGTTACTACATATATATCTCTTTAGAATATTAATGTTTAAAAAAAAAAAAGGGTGGACTTATCATGCTGGGCAGCTATGTTCTCCACTCTATTAGCTATAAAATATGTCTTCCGGTCTTGTGAACTTGGAGGATCATTGGAATGAAAAATTTAATCATTAAAAAAATAAATAATAAAATTGTAAATGAAAAACCTTCTGCGCGAAAAAAGGAAAACGCGCGCACACACACACTCATATATATATATATATATATATATATATATATATATATATATATATATATATATATATATATATGTATATGTATATATATATATATACATATATATATACATATATATATACATAATATTTAATCATTGCAAAAATAAATAAGAAAATTGTAAATGAAAAGCCTTTTGCGTGAAAAAAAGAATAAAACACACACACACACACACACACACACACACACACACACACACATATATATATATATATATATATATATATATATATATATATATATATATATATATGAAAATAGTGATGAAATGGCCAACCGCCAAACATAACTAAGGACATGTCTGGTCCCTTTGTAATGCAGTGGACTAGAAACGGCAACATACGATGTTGTTTGTTGTTGATGTTGTTGTTGTCGAGTGTGTGTGTGTGTGTGTGTGTGTGTGTGTGTGTGTGTGTGTGTGTGTGTGTGTAACCTTTGAGAATATAGATCGAAATCAAATTGCTATTTGGCTAAATAACGAGATCAAACTATTACCATAGAGGCTTGTAATTTACGACCCCTTTCAGATGTCACCCGTATGTTCTTCCGTCCGTCTGCCCAACTGTCTGTCTGTCCACCAGAAAAAAAGGACGGATGGAAGGTTGGTAATGGGAACCATCCATAATTCCCAGGCTCATTTCCTTTATGATAAACGATTTAATGTCAAAAACAAGATATCTTCGATGTAAAAAAAATTGGCTATTGGTAAGTCTTCATAAATCTTTCAAACCTTAAAAAAGATTATGCAAGTTTCAGAGACCTCTTCTTGCTCTTTAAATAAAAAAAAAAAAAAAACCACCCTTTCAGTTTTTAATGACCCTTATTTCGAGACTTAGAAAAATTCATTACGTTTTAATTCTCCTAGTAAGTTTCAGACACCTCTTCCTGCTCTTTTAAATTTACTGTTTCTGAAGATATCTTCCCAAAGAGAAAGCAGAAATAATTTATAAAAACTACCTTCAGTTTTTAGTGACCCTTATTCCAAGACTTAAAAATATTTCACCACGTTTTAATTTTCCTTTGCTTTAAGTCTTGTATGTTGTCAGAGAACTTCCTTCAACCATGCAAAATTTTCGTCCCAGGTTTAAACATCAACTTGGCCTTAGAAAACTCACTCGTGTAATATTACTATTATTTATGAAATCCATTCATAAATCAACATTTCTTTCAGAGACCACGTTATTATGAATATTGTTAATTAGACAAAAACGCAGATGCCACGCTCTAGAAATGACGAGCGGTTCTATGGATGGTTGGCAAAAGGAGCGGCGAAGGGTTGAGGATTTATAAACGATAACATGAGCCAGACACACATAAGAAACGGAGGGGACACAGTCCAAGATGTTTTCCCTCCCCTTTTTAGCATAATTTCACACATCGTTTGACTCCTTAAAGCTGCCATAGAAATAAGTCCACGATAGCAACGGCTACAAAGGGCACAACGCAGCTATACATTCCGTTTGGGATCCTGGTATGGCAGGACTTCCGAAGCATCCTCTGATTTGTGCCGCCTTTCCATCAGATCTAAGTGCCTACCTTTCCGCAATCTTAAAGCATTTTTGCTCTATCTATTTCTGCCCCTTCTTCGAATCGCCGTACATTCTCGCCTGCTGATTCATGGCCATCTTCTTTATGGTTCTCTGTATCTTCTTCCCTTACTATTAAAACCCATAAAATAATTTTCCTTTCCTGCTGATCTTGATTTAATCTGTGGCCCCCATTTCCTTCAGGTCTTAATGCTGCCTTGCCCTTTATATAACCACCTCTTTAGTGTCTGCTCGCCCTCATACTTAAGATACCTTCTACGCAGATCCTAATGAATAACCTCTAATCTGTGGCTACCTCTCTCTAGCTCTTAGTGCCCTGTCCTCTGATTTGTGTTTATAATCGTTCAGTCCTTACTGACATGTCATCTTATTTGTGACTAAAACTTTTTTCAGCTCTTAATTCTAGGTCCTGTGTTGTGCCTCTAATCTTTCAGTTCTTAGTGACCTGCCCTATGATCTGTGGCTGCAAAATTTCTGCTCTAAAAATCCTATCCACTGATCTGTAGCCCAACCTCTTCAAACGTGTACCCCAAGCTCTTCAGCTCTTAATGCCTTATTCTCTGATCTTATGATCTGTGGCCCAACCTCTCCAGTTAATTATGAAACCCTCTGATCTTTGACCTAACCTCTTCAGCTCTTAATGCCCGTTTCTCTGATCTGTGGCCCAACCTATTCAGTTCTTAATGTAACCCTCTGATCTTTGACCTAACCTTTTCAGCTCTTAATGAAAATTTCTCTGATCTGTGACCCAACCTCTTCAGTTCTTAATGAAACCCTCTGATCTTTAACCTAACCTCTTGAGCTCTTAATGGCCTTTCCTCTGGTCTGTGCCTCAACCTCTTCAGTTCTTAATGTAACTCTTTAATCTGTGTCCTAATCTTTTGAGCTCTTAATGTCCTTTCCTCTGGTCTGTGCCTCAACCTCTTCAGTTCTTAATGTAACTCTTTGATCTGTGTCCTAACCTTTTGAGCTCTTAATGTCCTTTCCTCTGGTCTGTGCCTCAACCTCTTCAGTTCTTAATGTAACTCTTTGATCTGTGTCCTAACCTTTTGAGCTCTTAATGTCCTTTCCTCTGGTCTGTGCCTCAACCTCTTCAGCTCTGTTGCTCAAACTCTTCGTATCATAAAAGTTCTGTCCTCTTGTCTGTAACTATAACTCTTCAACTTTTAATTCCTTGCACTCTGTTGTGCCTCTTATCTTTAAATTCTTGGTAACCTGTCCTCTGATTTGTGGTTAAAACTTTTTGGCTCTTAATCCCTTGTCTTCTGATCTATGAGTAAATCATTTCAGCTCTTACTTCTTTGCCCTCTGATGTGTGGCTCCAACTCTACAAAACTTCATGTCCTTTACTCTCTGTGGTTTTAACCATCAGTTGTGTTACCTTTCTCTTGACAATCATGCCCTGTGCAACAGTTCTCCAGTTCTTGATGTCCTGCTTCTGATATGTACCTCCTTTGGATCTCATAGAGCTTTTCCCCAAGCTGATTTCTGTCCCCTTTTTTATATCTTGCCCCTTTCTCTTTTATCTGTACCACTTTGTTCAGATCTCAATTATCTAATCTCTTTTATGTCATTTTTATTCATATCTTGATATGCTGCACTTTGCTTTGTGGCCTTTTTTTCATTATAAGAAAATGTCACCTCAAAGGCTGATTGGTCAACCGAGTAAAAACTGTCGTCTCAGCAACTAGCAAATTATTATTATTATTACTTGCTATGCTACAACCTTAATTGGAAAAGCAAGATGCTATAAGCTCAGGGGCCACAACAGGGAAAATAGCCCAGTGAGGAAAGGAAACAAAGAAAAATAATATATTTTAAGAAAAATTACATTTAAACAAATATTTCCTATATAAACTATGAAAACTTTAACAAAACAAGAAGAGAAACGAGATAGAATAGTGTGCTCGAGTGTACCCTCAAGCAAGAGAACTCTAATCCAAGACAGTGAAAGACCATGGTACAGAGGCTATGGCAGGATGTGTAATAAGATATTTACAAGCATTGAATCTGTTATAGTTGTTGCCAAATTGTTGCAATGCAATAGGGGCTAATACGATAGTTATTTTTTCGTTTAGTGACAGAGATTACTAATTTTACACACCGTTATTTTATATTATTATTATTATTATCATTATTATTATCATCCAAGCTACAACCCTAATTGGAAAAGCAAGGAGTTATAAGCCAAAGGGCTCCAATAGAGAAAAATAGCCCAGTGACGAAAGGAAATAAGGAAATAAATAAATGATGAGAACAAATTAACAATAAATCACTCTAAGAACAGTAACAACGTCAAAACAGATATGTCATATATAAACTATAAAAATATTTGCTGCAACTCTGAACTTTTGAAACTGTTAAGTAATTTCCAGTAAAAATACTTTTCATCACGAAGTTTCTTCTATTTTTGTGAGGGAGAATTAAAACAATTGCTGTTCAAGACAGTCAAACAACAAAAGTAAAGCTATGCAATAGCATATCATATACCATGATGGTATGGATTAAAAAATTATTCACTGGAGGCAATGCTTTCCATCATCCCCACACACCCACCCCAAAAAGGATCCATATTCCGACAGGTAGAAACTCAAAGAATTCACATATTTGTTTTATGTTACATACAATATAATATATATATATATATATATATATATATATATATATATATATATATATATATATATATATATATATATATATATATATATATATACACCCTTCCTGAGTCGGGATATCTTAACGTGATGAAAGGATTTGTGTATTATTATTATTATTATCATTATTATTATTATTATTATTATTATTATTATTATTATTATTATTACTTGCTAACCTACAACCTTAGTTGGAAAAGCATGATGATATAAGCCCAGGGTCCCCAACATGAAAAATAGCCCAGTGAGGAAAGGAAACAAGGAAAAGTGAAATATTTCCAGAACAGTAACATTAAAATAAATATTTCCTATATAAAATATAAAAACTTTAACAAAACCAGAGGAACAGAAATTAGATAGAATATTGTGCTCCAGTGTACGCCATGATCAGTCAACAAAGCTATACTATTATAGACAGGGGCACCCATACTAGCTTGGTTTGCTATGAGCGATATGACAAAAGTTTCCCACCATCACCAATCCGTATTGACCTGCCTGGTGATGAAAACTGGCCAATCCCCAGAAATGAATTGAGGACATGTCTGAGGTCTTTATAATGCAGTGGACTAGATACGTTAGTAGTAGTAGTAGTAGTAGTAGTAGTAGTAGTAGTAGTAGTAGTAGTTGTTGTTGTTGTTGTTGTACATATACCCAAGAAATAAGAACCTAAATAGTATATATATATATATATATATATATACATATACATATACATATATATTATATAAATTATATATATACATATATATATATATATATATATATATATATATATATATATATATATTATAAATTATATATATATGCATACATATATATATATATATATATATATATATATATATACACACATATATAAAACATTTATTATTCCCTGCAATAGAACAGTTCAAGTAATCCATCGTGGGAAGAAGAAAATCGCGCAGACGTTCTTATGAAGCGAAGGAAATTATCCACCATTAAAAGATGTGAAGGATTCTCATGGTGGGTTGGAGTCCCGCCAAAATGATGATGACGGCTTCAATGTCAAGTCTATTGGGGTCCAAAAAAGGGGGAGGGGTGAGGGAGGAATGGGGGAAGGGGGGTGGAGGGAGAGGAGAAGGAATTTGGAAGTATTGTAGGTATAGAGGAAATGGGAGAGAGGTGGAAAGGAAGTATTGTAGGTATAGAGGAAATAGGAGATAGGTGGAAAGGAAGTATTGTAGGTATAGAGGAAATAGGAGATGTGGAAAGGAAGTATTGTACCTATAGAGGAAATGGGAGAGAGGTGGAAAGGAAGTATTGTAGGTATAGAAGAAATGGGAGAGAGGTAGAAATGAAGTATTGTAGGTATAGAGGATATGGGAGAGAGGTGGAAAGGAAGTATTGTAGGTATAAAGGATATGGGAGAGAGGTGGAAAGGAAGTATTGTAGGTATGGAGGAAATAAGAGAGAGGTGGAAAGGAAGTATTGTAGGTATAAAGGAAATGGGAGAGGTGTAAAGGAAGTATTGTAGGTATAAAGGAAATGGGAGAGAGATGGAAAGGAAGTACTGTAGGTAAAGAGGAAATGCGATAGAGGTGGAAAGGAAGTACTGTAGGTATAGAGGAAATGGGAGAGAGGTGGAAAGGAAGTATTGTAGGTGTAGACGAAATAGGAGAGAGGTCGAAAGGAAGTATTGTAGGTGTAGACGAAATAGGAGAGAGGTCGAAAGGAAGTATTGTAGGTGTAGACGAAATAGGAGAGGTCGAAAGGAAGTATTGTAGGTGTAGACGAAATAGGAGAGAGGTCGAAAGGAAGTATTGTAGGTATTGAGGAAATGGGAGAGAGATGGAAAGGAAGTATTGTAGGTATAGAGGAAATGGGAGAGAGGTGGAAAGGAAGTATTGTAGGTATAGAGGAAATGGGAGAGAGATGGAAAGGAAGTATTGTAGGTATAGAGGAAATGGGAGAGAGGTGGAAAGGAAGTATTGTAGGTATAGAGGAAATGGGAGAGAGATGGAAAGGAAGTATTGTAGGTGTAGGGGAAATGGGAAAGAGGTGGAAAGGAAGTATTGTAGGTATAGAGGAAATGGGAGAGAGGTGGAAAGGAAGGATTGTGGGTATAGAGAATATGGGAGAGAGGTGGAAAGGAAGTATTGTAGGTATAGAGGAAATGAGAGAGGGGTGGAAAGGAATTATTGTAGGTGTAGAGGAAATGGGAGAGAGATGGAAAGGAAGTATTGTAGGTATAGAGAATATGGGAGATAGGTGGAAAGGAAGTATTGTAGGTATAGAGGAAATGAGAGAGGGGTGGAAAGGAATTATTGTAGGTGTAGAGGAAATGGGAGAGAGATGGAAAGGAAGTATTGTAGGTATAGAGAATATGGGAGATAGGTGGAAAGGTAGTATTGTAGGTATAGAGGAAATGGGAGAGAGGTGGAAAGTAAGTAATGTAGGTATAGATGATATAGGAAAGGGTGGAAAGGTTGATAAAGGAAGGGGGAAAGGGGTGAAAAGGTTGAAGGAGGTGGGAGATGCAGGAAGGGGAATGAAATGTAAATGCAAGAGGGTGAGGGGAACTACGAGAGGAGAAATATAGAAAAACAATGAAGAAATGGAGGAAAGGTACAGGAAGAATAGATGGGGAGGGGGAAATTGGAAATATTGTTATTAGAATGAAAGGGGGAATAGGAAGAAACATAACTGAAGGATGGATTAGAAGGAAGGGGAGGGGGAATATGGAAACGGAAGAAATCGAGAAAAGAGATGAAAGAAGAAGTGAAGACATCTGGAGGTATTGTTGTTAAGAGATACAGAGGCAAAGAGAGTTAATGAAAATTGCAAGAAAATCGAAGGGCAAAATTAGTATCTAGGAAAATGGAAAAGATGAAAAAGATAAATAAAGGAGATAAGGGAAGGAGTAGAGGTAAAAGGAGGAAAGTTAGAAGAGGAGTACAAGGAGAGAGGAAGAAATCCACAGCGGCCAGGGGAGGGGAGGTGAGGAGATAAGAGAAGAGAGAGAGAGAGAGAGAGAGAGGAGAGAGAGAGAGAGAGAGAGAGAGAGCAAGGAAAGTGAGGGGAGGGAAGGGGAGGAAAGGGAGAGTGAGGGAAGGGGAGGAAAGGGAAAGTGAGGGAAGGTGAGTGTAGGAGAGCGGAAGTGTGGGGAGGTAGTGGAAGAGGGGGAAACTGAGGGGAGGTGAGTGGGGAAAGTGAGGGAGGGAGAGTAATCTAAGGGGAGTGGATGAGAGGGAAAGTGAGGGAAGCAGGGAAGGGAAAGTAAGGGGAGTGTGGAGAGAAAGTAAGGGGAAAAGAGAGGAAACTAAGGGGAGTTGTGGAGGGAAAGTAAGGGGAGGAGAGAGGAAAGTGAAGGGAGCGTGAAAGGGAAAGTAAGGGGAAAATAGAAAATAGGGGAAACTAGGGGGAGTGGATGAAAAGGAAAATGAGGGGATGTAGATGATAAATTGAGGGTAAGAGAGGGCAAAGTGAGGGGAAGGGAATGGGGATACAACACATTTTTAGGAAGAAGACGAAGTAAGAGTTAATTAGAAATCCTGGTTCCTCGTCCTAATTTCACAAAGAATCCGCCAACGAGACCTGGCGTGAAATCTTAATCGCCATTACGAAGACGAGGGGAGAGGGAGGGGGGAGAGTGGAGACGAGGGGAGGGGGGGGGAGAGTGGAGACGAGGGGAGGGGTTGGGGGAGAGTGGAGACTGCTAAGATGAGTGGTGGTAGCATTAATTGATGCTGGTTGGGATGAGTCCAGAGGTTCAAAGCAGGTCTCTGGGGCCGCCAAAGGGGAAGGGTCTTTGCTGGCATATGGCCAATTTCATGTGAACCATCAAAAGACTCATTAATCTCGTGTACAGCAGCTTATGTAGCTGTCTTGACCTAAAGGAGATATGGGGGTCGTACGTAAGCCTACTGTACCAAGTAATTTTTAGTAACATGTCAAACGTATATCTCCTATATAGTAAGAAGCAAGTCTGGTTATATATATATATATATATATATATATATATATATATATATATATATATAGATAGATAGATAGATAGAGAGGTAAATAGATAGAGGGATAGATAGATATAGATATATATATATATATATATATATATATATATATATATATATATATATATATATATATATATATACATATATATATATATATATATATATATATATATATATATATAAATATATATTTAGAAATATACATAATATATATATATATATATATATATATATATATATATATATATATATATATATATATATATATACAGTATTTTCCGATCAATCCGGCCGGCATTGTCAAACGTATGACTATTCGGTCTATCCCCGTCACTCTGGTAGGGGGTGGAGTAATAGTCATATCCTGATGAGAAAGGGAATCGGAAAAAGTACACTCGAAACCACAATCTCTATCTAATTGCAGAACTAACTGCCGTGTTGTAGTTAGGAAAGAGGGAGGGGTAGAAAGGATTGAATCTGCGCATGTACGTACATACCTATCTATATATATTGCCGTCATTTTGACAGGTCGCGTCTACTAGTAAAAGAATAAAAACGTAATTTCTAAAAATAAGTCATGCGTAAAATTTTATCAAGTGGCAGTCCAATCATGCAATCTGGTCACAAGCCACCAAAGGATTTGTTCTTAAATAAGACCAAATTGCAGCAAGGAAGGTTAAAGAAGTTGAAATACTAATTACAATACATATATCATAAAAAGCAATGCTCCTGAAGTTCCAATAAACGTTCAATAAAATCTTCGAGTTACTATCAACACTTCAGAAGCTCTGAATAAAGAACTTCGGAATCAGGAATGATCAGGCATCAGGCAAGGTTAAAGAGGTTGAAATACTAATTACGACACAAATATAAAAAGCAATGCTCCTGAAGTTGCAATAAGCGTTCGATAAAATTTTCGTGTTACTATCTACACTTCAGAAGCTCTAAATGAAGAACTTCAGAATCAGAAATGATCAGGGGCATCAGACAAGGTTAAAGAGGTTGAAATACTAATTACAACACAGACATAAAAATCAATCCCCCTGAAGTTCCAATAAACGTTCCATAAAATCGTGTTACTATCTACACTTCTGAAGTTCTGAATGAAGTACTTCAGAATCAGGAATGATCAGGCATCAGGCGAGGTCAAAGAAGTTGAACTACTAATTACGACACAGATATAAAAATCAATCCTCCTGAAGTTCCAATAAATGTTTCATAAAATCGTGTTACTATCTACACTTCTGAAGTTCTGAAAGAAGAACTTCAGAATCAGGAATGATCAGGCATTAGACAAGGTCAAAGAAGTTGAACTACTAAATACAACACAGATATAAAAAGCAATCCTCCTGAAGTTCCAATAAACGTTCCATAAAATCGTGTTACTATTTACACTTCAGAAGACCTGAATGAAGAACTTCAGAATCAGGAATGATCAGGGGCATCAGAAAAGGCTAAAAAAGTTGAAATACTAATTACAACACATATAAAAAGCAATGCTCCTGAAGTTCCAATAAACGTTCCATAAAATCATACTACTATCTACACTTCAGAAGACCTGAATGAAAAACTTCAGAATCAGGAATGATCAGGCATCAGACAAGGTTAAAGAAATTCAAATACTAATTACAACACAGATATAAAAATAAATGCTCCCGAAGTTTCAATAAACGTTCCATAAAATCGTGTTACTATCTACACTTCAGAAGCTCTGAATGAAGAACTTCAGAATCAGGAATGATCAGGCATCAGGCAAGGTTAAAGAAGCTGAAATACTAATTACGACACAGACATAAAAAGCAATGCTCCTGAAGTCCCAATAAACGTTCGATAAAATCTTCTTACTACCTACACTTCAGAAGCTCTGAATATGCTCCTGAAGTCCCAGTAAACGTTCCATAAAATCGTGTTACTATCTACACTTCAGAAGCTCTGAATGAAGAACTTCAGTGAGGATGAATCCCTCTCGAAGATTAGTAACTTGGAACAGGGCCAGAGGGAGATATCGACGCAGGAAACAGGATGACAGCGTGAAACGGTCCCAGAGGTACAACAAAAATGTCCCAATTACCTTCTAATGACGGATTTATGACTTCGACGGTGCCAGAAAGAAAAGAATGCAAGCCCCAGTTACGTTTTAATTCCCACGCGAGAAACATCCGCGAGAGAGAGAGAGAGAGAGAGAGAGAGAGAGAGAGAGAGAGAGAGAGAGAGAGAGAGTCAAAGTCAAAAGTCAAAGTCAAAAACCTTTATTCCATTATAAAATGGTTATTCTGTTACAAAACAATATAAATTATTTACATCAAATTTACAATAATTGGATTGTAAAAATCTAGGATATATATACATTCAAGTAAAATTTTAAAAATATTGCTGAAGTTTCTTTTTGAATAAATCAGAACTAACATTTATACATTTTCTTATTTCCAGAGAGAGAGAGAGAGAGAGAGAGATAGAGAGAGAGAGAGAGAGAGAGAGAGAGAGAGAGAGAGAGAGAGAGAGAGAGAGATTAATAATACTAGTTTGGAAAATATTTAAACGGAAAACTTTTTGGAGGGAAAAGGGGTGGCTCAAAGCAGGCCGAGTCCTGAGAGAGAGAGAGAGAGAGAGGAGAGAGAGAGAGAGAGAGAGAGAGAGAGAGAGAGAGAGAGAGATAATACAGGCTGAAAAACATTCAAGCGAGAAATAACACAGGCTAGAAAATATATAAGCGGGAAACTTTATGGCGGGAAAACTTTTTTTGGCGGCAAAAAGGGGCTGGCTCAAGGCGGCAGGCCGAGTATAGGGAAGAGAGAAACAGACATATCGAAACTATCCTATTCAAAAAATGACTGACGCCTTAAAAGCCTCACCTCCTCACATACGAGTCCATTTATTATTTCCTTTAGGCGGAAGGATTACATTCAATATGGAGATTAATGGGCTTGAAGACTGGCGAGATTTTATGACCCAAGATGAGGGTATTCCGACGGATGACGTCACCAGCAGGAAGAAGAAGAGGAGAGAAAGGCCCTAGGCGCGTAACGTCAAATCTCCAAAAAGGAACCGACAGTGTTGCCATATATGGGGATTTATCCCTAGATTTGGGGATTTTGGGTGTTTGGTGGGGATATTCTGTACAACTTTCTATGAAGAAATAAAGACGAGTAAACCTTTATATTGTTGCAATCAGTTTGCTTGCGCTTATATAAAGTATAGAGAGTAATTTATATATGAGTAAAACTTACGTGATCAAGACAGAAGAGAATATATTTGTGGAAATGGGGATTTTTCCGTTATTTTAGGGATTTTGTATCACGAGTTTTGGGGATTTTTATACTAACCCATCTGGAAACACTATAGAGAGTAATTTCTATATTAGAAAAGCCTACGTAATCAAGACAGAAGAGAATATATTTGTGGAAATGTGGATTTTTACGTTGTTTTGGTGATTTTTTATCATGAGTTTTGGGGATTTTTTATCACGAGTTTTGGAGATTTTTTATCACGCATTTTGGGGATTTTTTATCACGAGTTTTGTGGATTTTTTATACTAACCCATCTGGCAACACTGAACTGCCAACCGCTTGT
>NC_090760.1:14366596-14386596 GCF_036898095.1 Palaemon carinicauda
GTTACTGTAGCTTTATGAGGGGAAAGGGAGAGTAAGGGGATACTGGGGTCCCGATGAGGAACCTCTCTAAAAGTTTTTTTTTTTTTCTCCTTTTCCAAGGCCTAAATGTAGAACGGATTTGAGATTGACAATAATGGAGGAGGTCGTATGAGTGTAATAATTATGGTATATATGCACACACACACACACACACATATATATATATATATATACATATATATATATATATATATATACATATGTGTGTATGTATGTGTGTGTTTGTCCATATATGTAAATTCATCTACGTGCATATATATATATATATATACGCACGAGCAGAATATTTAATAAATTTTCCCCTAGGATGGGTGAATCACTCCTGTTTTGAGAATACACATTTTGACTCATCAATGAACACTCATGGCTGTCGTGTTTCTCTCTCTCTCTCTCTCTCTCTCTCTCTCTCTCTCTCGATCAGTGTATTCTTGACAACAAAATTCGCCAAAATGTCATCTGAGAGACATGTGAAAGAAACCTCACCAAGCACCTTGTCCTGAGGCATCTCAGTCCCTTTTTTATTACCTTGCTACATTAATCAACTCCTCACCTGTGTCACCTGTCTCGAGGTTGTTGTCATGGTGATGCGTTTCTCTCCCCTCCCCCCCCCCTTACATACGCAATTACCTAGTTGGCATTGATGATTAACTTCATTGTAATTCATTTGAATTTATGTAACTTTGTAGTACTTCTTAGCTTCCGGCTTCCTATTGTCTCTATGTTGTTATAAAGTCGTGTTGGAATAATGCCCATTTAAGAAAATATTATTATAATTGCTTGGATTTTAGTGTTATGTATAAGAAACTACATAAGTTCAACCTTGCAGTGAATGTTTTGATGTTGAACATTCTGTCATGTGTCTTTTTATAGTTTAGATATGAAAGATTTACATTAATGTTGTTATTCTTAAAGTTTTTAATTTTATTTATTTATTTCTTGTCTTGTAGTTTATTTACTTTCTATATCCTTTCTTCATTAGGCGATTTTTCCCTGTTGGAGTCCTTGGGCTTATAGCATCCTGTATTTTAAACTAGGGTTGCAGCTTAGTAATAATAATGTCCCATTTGTGTAATTTTTATTACAATTTCTTGTGAATTTGTGGTATTTACTACAAAACAACTAAAAATGGAGATATAGTTTTCCCTTTAAATACAAAATATTCAGCTGTATATATGAAATTTATATATGTTTAAGAATATTTTATAACAGCTAAATGCCTATTTGCTTTGGCATATCTTTTCCTCCATATTTTCTCGTATTTAGTATTTCTTTTAGCGATTATATCATGTATCTGTGGAGATGGCTTTAACCTTGAAAAGTTATTCAGCTCTCTATATAAAATGATACATTTATTTAGGAATATCTTGTATTCAGACCCACTTTATATCGTTGTATTGACAGTCTTTTACTTCAAATTCAACAACTGTCAATTTACCTAGAATAAAGCAATACCACAGACATGGCGCATAACTAAAAATAGAGTTTTATCAAAATGGGAGGTAGACATTTCTTTATATCGAAGACGAAATTATGTTGATTATATATGTATACACACACACACACACACACATATATATATATATATACATATATATGCATACATAGACACACACACACACACACACATATATATATATATATATATATACCTACACTTATATACATACATACATTTTATATAATATGATATTGACGGCTGAATAGTCTTAGCCACCTAACCTTCAAAACAAGTGTTCTCCCTAATGGTGTGTGTGTCTGTGTATGTATGCATATATTTAAGTATATACTCATTCATTTCTTTATATCGAAGACGAAATAATGTTGATCTAGAATCCTGACCCGGATCATCTCCAAAATTGAATGGGGTCATCCATGACCTAAGATCTATCTGTGGTGAAAATTTCGTAAGCTTAGGAAAAACCTATTTTTTTGGGTGAGATAGCCATGTCGTCCTGATGGAAGGTTCCTACTGAAGCTTCCTACTGTGTAATATTTCTGCTAGTGATATTACAAGAGAATTACCGTCGGGTATCACGGGGTTCTAACCCCGGAACGACTACCCAAAGATATCGTGTATAATCAGAGACGTATCCATAGATATCCATAGATATCTGCACCCCTAACAGACTTAACCAGTCTACACTGTTAAAAAAATCCGTAACTATAATCAGAAATTCTCCGTAAAAATATACTGTTCTCATGCGTATTTCCGTAAATTACAGGCGACCGTAATTTCACCATACTTTCTTAATATATTTTACGGGTTGGTTGGCGTAATATCACTCCCTTACGTCAATATACCCGTTTTTAAAACGGTAAAAATCCTGGAATAAATGTTGCCAGACATTTACCGTTTTTTTAATGCAAATTTCTAACAGTGTAGGAATCTAAGGAGAAGGATAGGCGAGGGGCAGTTACATATCCTCTCCCCTCATTCCTTTTGTTCGCAGCTGTCCACAGACACACAGGCAGACAAATGAATAAACAGGCTTGATCGGATAACCTCAATGGTGGAAGTAATAAAATAAATGGAACAAAAGGGTTTTTAAGTAGACTGATATGGTATGGTCATGTCATGAGAAGAGATGAACAGTATATTGGGAGGAGAGTGATGGAAATGGAGGTACAGGGAACGAGAAGGAGAGGGAGACCAAAGCGAAGGTGGGTGGACTGTATCAAGGATGACCTTCGATCAAAGGGATTAACCGGTGATGAAGTGTGGGACAGAGGTAGATGGAGAAAGCTGACCAGAAACATCGACCCCACATAAAAGTGGGAAAAGATGCAGACAAAAAAGAAGAAGAGGAACAAAAGGGTTTTAAACCAGATCAAATTTCAATCACGGTAAGTGCATTAAAGTATATAAGTATTATATTTCAAACTGATAAAGCATAACAATACAACAACGTAACTTTCTTAGAAATTTGAGTAAATAAAACAAAGTATCCTTCTTTACAGATTTGTGGATCACCATGCAATACAGAACTCAAAATTCCGGTCCATAACCAAGAACAAAATACCAACAAGAAATAATAATAACAACAACAACAACAACAACAACAACAACAACAATAATATAATAATATAATAATGAAAATATTATTAATAATAATAATAATTATAACAACAACAACAACAATAATAATAATAATAATAATAATAATAATAAGAGAACACCAAAAATAAACAATAGAAATGAGGAAAGACTTCTCAAGACACGAGATAAGAAAGTCACGAGACAAGCTGGCTTGTTAACAAGATCCTTAACGAATAGTTTAACTGTGCCAAAGACGAGAGAGAGAGAGAGAGAGAGAGAGAGAGAGAGAGAGTGGGGGGCAAGAAAATGCTCCCCCCCCAAAAAAAAAAAATCAACCAAGTTCTTCTATCTTTATCTATTCTATTCTATTTACATCTCTCTGATCTATCCAGACCTTCACGTCTATCATTCAACTGTGCATTCTTGATGTGGACCGTGTTCCATGTTTCTATTGAATACTATTATTCCTTTTATTTTATTTTATGTTATTAATTTGTTTTTATATTCTAATTCTGTTATTAATCTGTTTGTTTTATATTCTAATTCCGTTATCAATCTCTTTATATATACTAAGCCTATTATTAATGTTTTTATATTCTAATCATGTTATTAATCTGTTCTTTATATTCTAATTTTGTTATTAACCTATTTTTTTTCTATTCTTCCACTCCTCCCTTTATTTTTGATATATTTACTTCAATTACATTCTTCCACTTTCCTCTATTCTTATATACTTCCTACAATAGGAACCAACTTTTATTGTTATTAATGTTTTTATCTCTAATCTTCCACTGTAGCTCCTCTCTTTACTTGAAATCTATTATTTATTCCCACCAAACCCTTCCCCCTTTCCTCTAAAAACTCCTCGTTATTTCTCTTATTCATCTGTTTATTCCATATCTATTCTCCCACTCTATTTCATTTCTGTGGTGGCCTAGAGGTAGCGTCCTTGCCTGGTGATTGCCAGACTGGGGTTCGAGTCGCGCTCAGACTCGTTAGTCCCTTTAGTCGCTGCATCCTCACCATCCTTGTGAGCTAAGGATGGGGGGTTTGGGGGAGCCTATAGGTCTATCTGCTGAGTCATCAGCAGCCACTGCCAGACCCTCCTTGGTCCTAGTTTGGTTGGAGAGGAAGCTTGGGCGCTGATCATGTGTAATATGGTCAGTCTCTAGGGCATTGTCCTGCTTGATAGGGCAATGCCAGTGTCCCTTGCCTCTGGCATTCATGAGCGGCCTTTAAACCTTTAAACATATCTATTCTATACTTCAATCAAATCCTTCCCCTTCCTCTATTCTTATTTCCTTCCAACTATTCAAACCTCCTCTTACTGTTAATCTGTTTTTTTTTTTCTATCCTTCCTCTCTAACTTACTTCTTCATTAGTAATCTATTCTTTACTTCCATCAAATCCTTCACCCTTCCTCAATTCTTATTTCCTTCCTACCATTTGAACCTTCTCTTACTGTTATTAATCTGTTTTTCCATCTCTAATCTTTCACTCCAGCTCATCCCTTTATATGCAGTTCTTCCACCCATCCTCTCTTCCCATTTCCTTCCAACCATTGAAACCTATTAGTTCCTTTTCCTCTATTCTTCCTCCCTTTACATGCAATTCTTCCACCCACCCTCTCTTCCCATTTCCTTCCAACCATTGAAACCTACTAGTTCCTATTCCTCTATTCTTCCTCCCTTTACATGCAATTCTTCCACCCACCCTCTCTTCCCATTTCCTTCCAACCATTGAAACCTACTAGTTCCTATTCCTCTATTCTTCCTCCCTTTACATGCAATTCAATCCACCCATCCTCTCTTCCCATTTCCTTCCATCCATTAAAACCTACTAGTTCCTATTCCTCTATTCTTCCTACCTTTACATGCAATTCTTCCACCCGTCCTCTCTTCCCATTTCCTCCCAACCATTGAAACCTACTAGTTCCTATTCCTCTATTCTTCCTACCTATCCTATTCACTCCTATCCTATCCTACTCTCCACTTCCCCTCTCCTGCTTCCCTTCAACCCTTGACCTCTGTTTTAATCTTCCACTCCAGCTCCTCCCTTTACAAGCAATCCTTCCACCCATCCTCTCTTCCCATTTCCTTCCAACCACTGAAACCTACTAGTTCCTATTTCTCTATTCTTCCTACCTATCCTATTCACCCCTATCCTATCCTACTCTCCACTTAAAACCTACTGGTTCCTATTTCTCTATTCTTCCTACCTATCCTATTCACCCCTATCCTATCCTACTCTCCACTTAAAACCTACTGGTTCCTATTCCTCTATTCTTCCTACCTATCCTATTCACCCCTATCCTATCCTACTCTCCACTTAAAACCTACTGGTTCCTATTCCTCTATTCTTCCTACCTATCCTATTCACCCCTATCCTATCCTACTCTCCACTTAAAACCTACTGGTTCCTATTCCTCTATTCTTCCTACCTATCCTATTCACCCCCACACTACTCTCCCCTTCCCCTCTCCTGCTCCCTCCTACCCTTGACCTCTGGGATGTGAAAGAGGTGGAATGCTAATGAGGGGATAATTGGGGATCCCTCCACCAGAGACGTTACATTAACACCCAAGTGAAACATCATTACTAATGCCAGGAGGAATTATCGCCGATGGACTGTTTATTAAGCTGGTAATGTCATTCGAAGGGGACGTGGCCTTTGTTGTTGATCAAATACGTAGAACACTATTTTGTTGTTATAAATTCCAGTATAAAAATGTCCCATATATATTAAAGAACAAATATGTGGTTATATTATCATTACTAGTAACGCTAAACCATAGTTGGAAAAGAAAGATGCTATAAGCCCAAGGGCACCGACAGGGAAAATAGCCTAGTGAGGAAAGGAAACGAGGAAAATAAAATATTCTAAGAACAGTAACAACATTAAATAAAATATTTCCTATATAAACTAAAAAAAAAACTTTAACAAAACAAGCGGAAGCGAAATGAGATAGAATAGTGAGAACAATGGTTTGATTTTGTAGTGTGCTTCTCCTTTTTGGACACACGCACACACATACACACATACACACACACACACATATATATATATATATATATATATGTGTGTGTGTGTGTGTGTGTGTAAACTAACTGTCGTGATTGCATGATTAAAATACTACTAAAACAATTATTAAGTAATTTACACGTTAAATTGATATGCAAACATCCAACAAGGTAAAATAGCCAGTGAGGAAAGGAAATATGGAAGTAAATAACTACAGGAGAAGTAATGAACAAATAAATAAAATATCTTAAGAACAGTAACAACATTAGAAGAGACCTGTCATATGTAAACTATAAAAAGAGGCTTATGTCAGCCTGTTCAACATAAAAACATTTACTGCAAGGTTGAACTTTTGAATACACAGACGCAGACACACACACACACACACACACACATATATATATATATATATAATATATATACACATATATATATATAATATGCACACACACACACACACATATATATATATATATATATTTCCTGTCATGCTCAGCGGCATTGTTAAACGTATCACTGCACGGTCTCTCGCCGTTCTTCGGGTAGGAGAAAAGGAGTAGTCATACCCTGGTGAGAGTGGTTGTAGTTAAAAAAGGGGGAGGGTGAGGGAAGGGTGGAATCTGTGTACATATATAAATATTCAGCCGTTATTTTTTGACGTGTCGCGTACACTAGCATCAGTATATTAGATGACATAACCTCTGTATGAGTCCTTATATTAGGCGTGATGCTCCTGATCTCATTCCAAGATTCCTAGCCCTCAGAAGTCTAGTTTCAGTTTCATTAAGTTGATAACTATAGTCCATTTCTTTTAGCGATGCATATTTGCACCGACTCGCAGCGGTGCCCTTTTAGCTCGTAAAAGTTTCCTGGTCGCTGATTGGTTGGACAAGATAATTCTAACCAATCAGCGATCAGGAAACTTTTCCGAGCTAAAAGGGCACCGCCGCGAGTCGGAGCAAATATGCATCGCTAAAAGAAATGGACTATAACTGCAGATGTTGAAAGGATGATGAATGCAAATGAAACTAAACTAAAAGGGTAGAAACATAAAGCATTCAAAAGAATATGAAGCGTCTGAAGAATTGTAGTGCCACCATTTTTGGTGATATGTGAATGTAGGCCAATATGTTCGCTTATGAGGTGGTTCGGTCGTGTCATGAGACGTAAGATATACCTCGTATAAACTTCTGGGGTAAACAAGCGGTATAAAGGTTAGCGGGGGAAAATATGGTTCGGTAATGTGGAGAGAATGGAGAATGATATACTGGTAAAGGCAGTATATTATACTTTTATGAAAGAGCTAGAAAGTTAATGTGAGAGTAGTATTAAAAAGGAAGGACCCCAAATCTCATGAAGGATAGGAATCCATTCAGAATATAAACTGGTGCAGTGTGTGTAGAAGGGCTTGACATGCTGCTGGTGAGCATTCTATGTAAGTAGAATTAAATGGCTACTATTGCAGAAGTTTTTTTTTTTTTTACATAGGTTTATATCTTCAGACCATCACCATTTGATCTCTGCTCGTCTATATATACCTATAACTATGACCGGTCTCATTACAATCATATTTAATTAACTGTTCTTATTTCTCCTTCTAAAATTGATTTTTATTTATATTTTTTTTCTTCACGTAGTTTCATAATAAATAAAATGGAAACCAAGTTATTTATTGCATTCATTATTTACGCCTTCAATTTATAACTAGAACTTCGGTATATTAAACCTGATTCTTTATTGAAAAATGATATAAAACATCCATTTAATTTATACCTAACATGAGAAAAGATGCTCTCTCTCTCTCTCTCGCTCTCTCTCTCTCTCTCTCTCTCTCTCTCTCTTCCATTTCATTTATACCTAACATGAGAAAAGATGCTCTCTCTCTCTCTCTCTCTCTCTCTCTCTCTCTCTCTCTCTCTCCCAAATTCCCAGAAAACATCAAACATTCCTATCCAACATTTTCTCCCCCTAAACCTTTATCTATACGACCTAAAAAGGTATCCAAAGATGCTGCCCCTGGAGGCCTACGCAGAAAAACTTTATTTAGGCCTCGCCTCATTTTGCAGGTAAGTGCATAAAAAAGGCCCCGATTAGATTAGTGATCTCTAGAGTACGTGTGTGTGTTTTCAGAGGGCATATTTTACCCTTGAAGTGACATAGACATTGCGGATATAATTGTTAGTGCAAAACATTTTCATGTACCTGTAACCATGTACTATTATGAAATATATGTCTTTAATTTAATGTGAGTATATACTGACGCAGATGAACTTTGAACTTTGTGCAAGCTATTTTCTATGTAATAAGGATATGCATTGGTGCTTACAAACATTTGAAATATATATTTTTTCATAATTATATATATATATATATATATATATATATATATATATATTTATCAACAACAAATGTAACACATTTTAGTCCACTGCAGGACAAAAACCTCAGACATGTCCTTATTCATGTCTGGGGTTCTGCCAGTTTTCATCACCACGCAGGCCAATGCGGATTGGTGACGTTCGGAGACTTAGTCTGATCGTCTACAGCAAACCAATCTAACATGTGTGTATATGAATTTATATACATAAATCACACATACACCTATAAAGTATATATGTGTTAATGTGTTTATTATATGTTTATGCATAAAGAAATATATGTACACTAATCACACACATATAAACAGTATATATATATATATATATATATATTATATATATATATATATATATATATGAATATACATATATATCTATAGATATATACATACATATATGTGTATATATATACATATATATATATATATATATATAAAATATACATATATGTGTATATATATGTGTGTGCGTGTAACCATATATGAGAATTTAGAAATAATTAAATAGCTGTTAGATGCTACGTCAAATACCTATTGAAAGGACTTTAATATGAAGGCACTGCGATATTTATTATGAAATAGTAATGAAAGCCGCTTTGTGTGTGTTGGGTAGATCAACAAGGTACTGATCAACCTTCAGTATACGCGTGTAAAGCGGCTAATATTGGGAATGCTCCTTCCCGCAAGAATTTTTTTTCGTGGTCTTATAAAAACAAAAAAATTAATCAGATTTCTAAGTTTCATTCCGAGAAGATGCATTTTACTCTGAACGTTTTATTGATATAGCATAATTATTTCAAAGAAATGAACAACTTTTTGTGTTAATTCTTTCTAGTTTACAAACAATTATTGAAAATTCATGAACTTATATTTCTCTGCATGGTGGGTAAACGCAAACACGCGTCTCCCTGCATGATACCCGCTTATTAGTGTACATGGAATTACAGTGGAAATTAGCTAACACCATAATACGTATTATAATTACTTTGTAAAAAATGGAATAAAAATAATTCAAAGGAAAATCTAGAGCAGGTAAACCACCGCAACACGTCTCTCTCTCTCTCTCTCTCTCTCTCTCTCATAATGAAAAAATGGAATAAACAAAATTCAAATATTCAGCCTGTAGATCACCGCAGTTCGTCTCTCTCTCTCTCTCTCTCTCTCTCTCTCTCTCTCTCAATGCAAAAAGGAATAAACAAAATTCAAAGGAAAATCTACAGCAGGTAGACCACCGCAACACGTCTCTCTCTCTCTCTCTCTCTCTCTCTCTCTCTCATAATGAAAAAATGGAATAAACAAAATTCAAAGGTGAATATACAGCAGGTAGATCACCCCAGTACGTCTCTCTCTCTCTCTCTCTCTCTCTCTCTCTCTCTCTCTTAATGCAAAAAAAGGAATAAACAAAATTCAAAGGAGAATGTAGAGCAGGTAAACCACCGCAACACGTCTCTCTCTCTCTCTCTCTCTCTCTCTCTCATAATGAAAAAAGGAATAAACTAAATTCAAAGGAGAATGTAGAGCAGGTAAACCACCGCAACACGTCTCTCTCTCTCTCTCTCTCTCTCTCTCTCTCTCATAATGAAAAAAGGAATAAACTAAATTCAAAGGAGAATGTAGAGCAGGTAAACCACCGCAACACGTCTCTCTCTCTCTCCCTCTCTCTCTCTCTCTCTCTCTCTCTCTCTCTCTCTTAATGCAAAAAAGGAATTAACAAAATTCAAAGGAGAATCTAAAGCAGGTAAACCACCGCAACACGTCTCTCTCTCTCTCTCTCTCTCTCTCTCTCTCTCTCTTCCACTTAATGCAATAAATTAAAGAACCAAGGAACCTTAATCTATGTTAATATCAAATCCCTGAGTCATTTATCTGCAGCAAGATTTATTAGGGGAAAGATTCAACATTTCTTTATCATTATCTTTTCCCTTTGCGGTGAATAACAGAATTCTTTTGTAATGCAAACTTATACTTATTTTTTTTCTTATAATTACGAGTTTCGTTTTTTCTTTATTTGTTAATTTTCCTACCGGAGGAGTCAGGAGGATATTTAAATTTTCATTAGTCCTTTTCGTGTATCCAGTTTCTTAATGTGTACATATATGAGCATGAATATCTGAATGTCTTCCTAGCTGCCTGTGTGTATGTACGTTATTTATACATTCATGTGTACGTGCATAAGCACGCACATACACACATTATATATATATATATATATATATATACACACACACATATATATACATATATATATATATATATATATGTACATATATATACATACATATATATATATATACATATATATATATATATATATATATAAACATGTGTGCGTTTGTGGCTATTAGAAATATATGTGTATACTGAATACTACCCTAAGAATCTACAAACACAAACATGATTGCTTTATGTTTTTGCAACCAAGCACACGTATAATCGTCCAAGCCATATTCTAACCAACATGCCACTCTTATTATCACAAACATAAACAACACAACCATATCCTACTAAAACTCATAAATCGTAAATAAAATTTCTATAATATTAATAGCTTTAAAAAAAAATACAAACTATACGCAAACATTTGCGTATGTGTCACCGCGCAAAAGTTAAAATGCTCCCCATGGTATAAACCGAACTTACGCTTATTACGCAATCGTAGGATTAACTGGGACGAACGCTATCAGCTTGGAAGACGCGTACCTCAATTCCAAGAGTAGGCCTAGAGAAGGCCTATAATAACTGCCATTCCCCCTCTTTCCCAATCACAAAATCCGCACTAAACAGTAGATAATGGCAAAGGCCACACAAGTTATCGCGCTTGGCCATTATGGGAGGGCGTAAAAGGGCCATTTGGCACATTATGATAACACCAATAACAAGGATAACAGCTGTAGTACCGGTGGTAGTAGTATAAGTAGTAGTAGTATTCATTCTTGTTGAGGTAACAACTTTGTATTATCAAAAAGACAAGGTAATATACCATTAGCAATGGTGAAAACTTGCAGTGTTATCAACTAATCCCAGTATTATTATTATTATTATTATTATTATTATTATTATTATTATTATTACTTGCTAAGCTACAACCCTATTTGGAAAAGCAGAATGCTATAAGCACAGGGGCTCCAACAGGGAAAATAGCCCAGTGAGGAAAGGAAGCAAGGAAAAATAAAATATCTTAAGAAGAGTAACATCAAAATATATAACTCCTATGTAAACTATAAAAAATCTTTAACAAAACAAGAGGAAGAGAAATTAGATAGAATAGTGTGTCAAAGTGTACCCTCAAGCAAGAGAACTCTAACCCAAGACATTGGAAGACCATGGTACAGAGGCTATGGCACTACCCAAGACTACAGAACAATGGTTTGCGTACCATAGCTAAAGAGTCTCTTTTACCCTTACCAAGAGGAAAGTGGCCACTGATCAATTATAGTGCAGTAGTTAACCCCTTGAGAGAAGAAGAATTTTTTGGTAATCTGTGTTGTCAGGTGTATGAGGACAGAGGAAAATATGTAAAGAATAGGCCAGACTATTCAGTGTGTGTGTGTGTGTGTGTAGGCAAAGGGAAAGTGAACCGTAACCAGAGAGAAGGATCAAATGTAGTACTGTCTGGCCAGTCAAAAGACTCCATAACACTCTAGCAGTAGTATCTCAACTGGTGGCTGGTGGCCTGGCCAACCTACTACTACCTTGGTGGTAGTAGTAGCAGTAGTAGTAGTAGTAGTAGTAGTAGTAGTAGTGGTATCTTTGTAATAGTCAAAACATAAAGGCTTTGCTAACTTTTAATACCACAAAGTAAAAGCAAATACAAATCTCACTTACATATGGACAGAACTAATATTATCATAAAACAATATTAGTTTTAATAAAATACAAAATATACAAGAAAGCGATGGAAATATAAAAGAAATCAGATGCAAAAACTTTAACTTCAGGACTAAACTCTTTTTTCAAAGTATAATGAGTATTTAAATTTCGGCTAATTTAAGCTCTACACATTTTTTCTTAACAAGGGCAGATGTTGGAGCCTTAAACAGCTGGAAACTGGGTAGACAGGCCTTGTAAAGAAAGATGGAACACAACGATCATTGGACAATTACTCCTTTCATATGTCATTATGTATGTGTATATATATATATATAAATATATATATATATATATATATATTGATACATATATATATATATATATATATGTATATATGTATATATGTATGTATGTATGTATGTATATATATATATATATATATATCGCAACCCAAATATACCACGTTAATTTGCTGTGAGCGATATGACTAAAATTTCCTACCAAGGAATGAAAACTTACCAAACCCTAACAGGAATAAGGACATGTCTGAGGCCTTTGTCTAGCAGAAGACTAGAAACGGCTGCATTTGTTATAGCTGTTATATAAGTACCATATTTGAACAGTATATATATCAGTTAAATCATTAATGTAACAGCGACTATTGTGTTACTTTATAATTTGAAATAAAAGCACAATGTAAAATATATGACACCCTGAATTGACCAACAATAATGTAAGTAAATAAAAATATATAAACATATTTAGACACAAACACACACACACACACACACAAACACACACACACATATATATATATATATATATACGTATATAAATATAAATATAAAAATATATATAAATATATATATACGAATATATATATATATATATATATATTTATATATATATATACTGTATATATATATATATATCCTACAACCCCTTGACCATAATAAAAAAAAAGCTTTTACCACTTAAAAATAAACGCAGGGATAACTGTGGTTTCCGAACACGCCAATCCCTGACCCCTTCACCCCCGCCCCACCTCTCCTATACAACCCAGGCGTTGGAGGTCTTTGGAAAAACACTGTCCAGGCTCTTATCACCCCAGTTGTTTTCTCTCTTTGCAGCATTTAGGCCAATTCCAGAAATCCTGGAAAGACTCTAACGGCCGGAGGAAGGAGGCTGGAAATGGTCTCCTCATCGGCGGTTCTAAACACCTTAACGACGAAGTTCCTTCCTTCCTTATTGGGGCGAAAGTTGCGTCCGATGTTTCTTCTTTTGTTGGACCTTATTCTATTTTTCTTATTTTTTTCCAGTCTTATTTCTATAAATGTTTTACTGGCGCTGGAATACTAAATCTGTCACTCGCACGTATTAAATATATATATGCGTATATATATGTATATATATACATATATATATATATATATATATAAATATATATATATATATATATATACAATATATATATATATATATATATATACAGTATATATATATACATATATATATATATATATATATAATTTACACACACACATATATATACATATATATGTCTATATATATAATTAATAATAATTGAATATGCAATTGAAAAACTCGTTAGCATATAAAAGTAAAATAAAATAACAAATCCTAAAAAAAATATATGAAAATGTATTGAATAAAAGAGAGATAACTTGCAACAAAAATAAGTAAAAATGTCTGGATTTCCTTAGAAGATCTTAAATAACAGAGAACATTTAGAATATATAGTTCATAAGATAATTAAAAAAAAACAATGTTTCATTAATTAAGATAGGTACAACTCTCACCATTAAATCGTTACTGTCAAAATTCGACCTCTGCTTTGGTTGTTTTAAAATACCTACATTCGTTCAATGGATATTTCTCTCTCTCTCTCTCTCTCTCTCTCTCTCTCTCTCTCTCAATAATTTTAATAGCATTTTCATTATTACGTGTCTCCAGATTTTTATCTTAAAATTTTCATTCCCCCTCTTCATTAAAAACCTTCTCTTTATTTTAAACTACAACCATTAAAAAGATTTGTACTGTCTAATGTACACTAAACATACAAGCATTCTCTCTCTCTCTCTCTCTCTCTCTCTCTCTCTCATTCTTTGGATATTAGTTTTTATTATGCCTGAAAAAATTTCTCTCTCTCTCTCTCTCTCTCTCTCTCTCTCTCTCTCTCATTCTTTGGATATTACAGTTTCTATTATGCCTGAAGAAATTCTCTCTCTCTCTCTCTCTCTCTCTCTCTCATTCTTTGGATATTACAGTTTCTATTATGCCTGAAGAAATTCTCTCTCTCTCTCTCTCTCTCTCTCTCTCTCATTCTTTGGATATTTTTGTTTCTATTACGCCTGAAGAATCTCTCTCTCTCTCTCTCTCTCTCTCTCTCTCTCTCATTCTTTGGATATTTTTGATTCTATTATGCCTGAAGACATTCTCTCTCTCTCTCTCTCTCTCTCTCTCTCTCTCTCTCTCTCAATCTTTGGATATTTTTGTTTCTATTATGCTGAAGAAACTCTCTCTCTCTCTCTCTCTCTCTCTCTCTCTCTATTAAGTTCAGAAAGTTGTCTACTGTACATACTGGGAGCAATCAAGGGATTACTAAAAAAAAATGAAAAAAAAAATAAATATAACGAGATTCCAGTAATCCAAAAGCGAGTGTTTCCTTCATGTTTTTAATACAGAAACAGATGAAAACATTTTCCAACACGAAAAATGGAAAAAAAAATGAAATATGGAAAACTAAAATGCAGGAAAAATATTTTGCAATGCAATCGTTTTCCAATTAAGTGCTGACGTTTATATATGTAAATATAAATAAATATACTTCGTATACTGCATGACGTAAAAAAATAAAACTGATTCTGTGTAAAGAAAGAAAGTGCTACAACCGTATTTAGTAGACTGTTTTATATATATATATATATATATATGTATATATATATATATATATATGTATATATATGTATATATATATATATGTATATTTATATATATATATATATATATATATTTATATATATATATATATATATATAAATTATATATATAATATATATAAAAATATATATATATATACGTATAAATACATATATATAAATATATATATATACATATATATATATATATATATACATAAATATATATAAATATCAATATACATATAAATATATATATATATATATATATATAACACACACACACACATCTGTATAAATATGCGTCCCGTAGAAAACGACGGCTAAATACTTAAATAGATATGCACATACGCACACAGCTTCAACCCTTCCGCCCCCCCCCCTCCCTTTCCTAACTATAACAAGCTAGTTTGTTCAATTTGCGGAAGATTGCGGTTTCTTAGTGATCCTCTCGAGGCACCGCTTCTTACGAGGGTATGACTACTTCCTCTCCCATGAGAGCGACCATGGCAGTCTAGAGTGGCGCGTCAAGAGAGAAATATATCTATATTCATATATATAGTCAAACACTTGGTCTTTATTATATAGGGTATATATATATGTGTATATATATATATATATATATACATAAATATATACACACACATACATATACATAAATATATACACACACATACATATATATATATATATATATATTTATATATATATATATATATTTATATATATATATATATATATACACATTCACACTTAAAGGTTTAAATCTGAGACAAGGGACAGTGACAATGACAATACCCCCAAAGACTGACCATATACTGTACAGCGCCCAAAACCCGTCTCAACCCAAGCTAGGACCAGGGAGGGCCAGGCCATGGCAGCTGATGACTCAGCAAATAGACCTATATACTTCCCAAACCCACCATCCTTAACTCACAAGAAGGGTGAGATTGCAGACACTATGATAAAACTGTTGAGCCGGAGCGGGACTCGAACCCCGGTCCGGCCACCGCCAGGTAAGGACGTTTCCAATAGGCCAATAGGTAGATAAAATTCTAAGAAGAAAATTAAAACTTGTGTAATCTTCGAGTCTAGGAAGGAAAACAAAGCTGTACAGTAAGCTAGGTAAGTAACTGCCAGTACGTGAACCCTATTTTTTCTCCAGCAGCCAACTTATCTCGCAGCGGCAAAAAAAAAAAAAAAAAAAAAAAAAACACACACCATCCCACGAAAAAAGGGAAATAAATGGGAAAAAACATCGAGCTTAGAAAAATTAGTCACGGTTGTGCATGTGACTGGACTAAATTTTTTGTGTCTACCTTTTTTTTTTTTCTAAAGATTCATTCACTATTTTCTCTGTCACGAAAATCCTGACCACTTATATTATAAACAATACATTGCTCGGCCAAAGCGGACTTATTTGTTGTTCGTATCTCCTAAGCCGAGTTATCCTGTAATTATTTTTCAGGACAAAACAACTGAGAGAGCAAATGTCCTCTTTATCTCGTATTCATTTCTTGTTACGAAAGGAATTTAGTGTTTTTAGTATGACAGATGATCTTGAAATGACGACATGGCAAGCCTTGTAGTCAAATGGCCTTTACGACTGTTTTGGGGAAGGGAAGGGAAGGGGAAGGGATGGGATGGGAAGGGATGGGAAAGGAAGGGGGAAGGAAGGGGAAGGGATGGGGAAGGGATGGGAAAGGAAGGGGAAGGGAAGGAAGGGAAGGGGAAGGGAAGGAAGGGAAGGGAAGAGAGGGGAGGGAAGAGGAAGGGAAAAGGAAGAGAACGGGAAGGGAAGGGATGGGAAAGGAAGGGGAAGGGATAGGGAAGGGATGGGAAAGGAAGAGAAGGGAAGGAGAAGGGAAGGGGAAGGGATGAGAAAGGAAGGGGAAAGGATGGGAAAGGAAGGGGAAGGGATGGAAAGGGGAAGGGAAGGAAAGGGAAGAGAGGGGAGGGAAGGGGAAGGGAAAGGAAGAGAACGGAAAGGGAAGGGGAAGGAAAGGGAAGGGAAGGGAAGGGGAAGGGAAGAGAGGGGAGGGGAGGGGAGGATGGGGAGTGGGCGTGGCAGGAAATACATACCTGAACATCTGTTGTGACAAGTTACATTAAATTGTAATTACGTATTCTCTGTGAATAATAACAAAGGCAGCCGTAATAATAATAATAATAATAATAATAATAATAATAATAATAATAAAAATAATCATTTAAGACTTGATCTGTCTCGCAATGAGTCCCAAATTGACAAGTAAATTAAAACACAATTGAATGAAGGAAAATAACACAATGGAGATTTAATTAAGAACAACTGTTCATTGTTACATAATGTTCATGAAAAGGGATAGATTAAAATTTACTAAACAAACAAGCAATTAAGACATTTGATATAAAGTAAAAATTGGATACTTTTATTATTTACGCGAGTTGCATAAACACTCAGGGATACGTCAACATTTTATTTACAATTTTTGAGACATTATTATTATTATTATTATTATTATTATTATTATTGATGTTGTTGTTGTTGTTGTTGTTGTTGCTGTTGTTGTTGTTGTTATTACTAGCTAAGCTACAACCTTAGTTGGAAAAGCAGGAAGCTATATGCCTAGAGCTCCAACAGGGAAAGATATATATACCAGTGAGTAAAGGAAATAAGGAAATCAATAAATTCTATGATGAGTAATGAACAATCAAAACAAAATATTTTAAAAACAGTAACAACATTGAAACATCTTTTTTATATAAAACTATAAAAAGATACTTAAGCCAGACTGTTCAACATATAAACATATACTGAAATATGACACAAAAGGGTTCATGCGTTTTTTTTTTTTTTTTTTTTTGAGCCATAGTTAAGAAGAGGATGCCTTCGATGAAAGGCACTGGAGAGGCCGCATCAAGCAACCGACCCCTTAGTGTAGAGGTAAACATGGTCTATAGACCTGGGAATAATGAGTGACACTCCAAAATCAAACCATGTTTCCCTACTCATGGGTAGTGCCATAGCCTTTGTACCATGCTCTTCCAATGTCCTAGGTAGAGTTCTCTTGCTTGAGGGTATACTCGGTCACATTATTCTATCTATTTTTCTTGGCTACTCTGAACACTGTAGAATAAATACAGCTTCATGTAATACAGAACTGTATTATATTTACTGTAATATATCTTTAAAATTACGTAATAGAAAAATCATTACTAATTCAAACTGCAAAGGTGTCGAGTTATTCAATGAAATTGAATAGATTAAAAGTGAAATCAGACATATTTATGATTGAATTTAGTTTCTTTGCTTTGCAACGTTAAAATTCCGAGACTATTTATTCCGGGTATGCTATTGTGAAGAGAGAGAGAGAGAGAGAAACCCTTTGTCGGCAACTTGCTTGTGCTGCAGACAAAGACTGTAATTCCGAACCAATATCATTTTTTTTTTTAATTTCCTATTTTTTTTTCTTTCCCTGAGTGGATGTGGAATCTTTTCAACCCTATCTTGATATGTTTCCCGGATGCGGAAATTAAAAAAACGAAAAACAAGAATGAAAGAAAGAAATAATTTTTAAAGAAAAGATTGAAAGAAAAAAAAAGCAGTTACGCTAACCGCCTATGTCTTTCTCCCTGTTAATCATTTATATATTTATCACAATAAAGAATATATATTATCTATTCGTAAAAAATATTTAGATATGCACGCACATGCATCCACTCTAGCCAGGGTATGACTATTCCTCTTTCCCCTACCCAAGGGATGGGGGAGAGCTGAGCGCGATCAATTGATTTGAGGCTTTCTGGCATCCTGGCATTTAAGCTCATTGACGCCGATGAGCGCGATAGAATATATATATATATATATATATATGTATGTATATATATATATATATATAGAGAGAGAGAGAGAGAGAGAGAGAGAGAGAGAGAGAGAGATTTATATATACAAATATATATTTATATATATATATATATATATATTGTCTTTATTATAATAAGGAGATGTATTTGTTAATGGTTAGGAATATCCAGTGTATATATATATATATATATATATTTATATAAATAAATATATATTTATATATATAAATATATATATATATATACATACATATATATATGTATATATATATATATTTATTTATATATATAATATATATATATATATATATATACACATACATATTGTCTTTATTATAAGGAGATGTATTTGTTAATGGTTAGGAATATCCAGTGTATAAATATATATATATATATATATATAGTCAGACACTTGCTCTTTATTATAAAGGAGTTGTATCTATTAATGTTTACAAATATCAAAAATAATCTTCACATCTAGCATTTGTTTTAAGTATTTTGGTCTGAAGGATGTTTTTTTCATGCTTAGGAATATCGAGTGATAAACCAATATATTTTCTTTAAACCAAAATTTCTATTAGTAATATATTAAGCCGGAGTGAATTGTTTATATATATATATATATATACATATATATATATATATATATACATACATATATATATATATATATATACATATATATGTATATATAATACAACTGAATAACTCATTACGATAAAGAATGACCCATGGTTTTACATTTTTTTTCCCAATTTCCAACCTTTTTTTCTTCAATCACCATTACAATTTGGAAAAATGTCAATTATTGTATGTATGTTTCGCCATTTTAAAAACTACCAAATGGGAGAGTATATATATATATATATATGTGTGTGTGTGTGTGTGTATATATACACACACACACACATATATATATATATATATATAT
>NC_090760.1:14391596-14394096 GCF_036898095.1 Palaemon carinicauda
ATTATTTCTAGAGTCGTTGCGCATGAATAGCGCTGCTAGAAAGAGCTATTTTATTTCCTTCTAGATTATTTCTAGAGTCGTTGCGCATGAATAGCGCTGCTAGAAAGAGCTATTTTATTTTCATTCTAGATTATTTCTAGAGTCGTTACGTATGAACAGCGCTGCTAGAAAGAGCTACTTTCTTTTAATTCTAGATTATTTCTAGAGTCGTTACGTATGAACAGCGCTGCTAGAAAGAGCTACTTTCTTTTAATTCTAGATTATTTCTAGAGTCTTTCTTTTAATTCTAGATTATTTCTAGAGTCGTTGCGCATGAACAGTGCTGCTAGAAAGAGCTACTTTCTTTTAATTCTAGATTATTTCTAGAGTCGTTGCGCATGAACAGCGCTGCTAGAAAGAGCTACTTTCTTTTAATTCTAGATTATTTCTAGAGTCATTACGTATGAACAGTGCTGCTAGAAAGAGCTACTTTCTTTTAATTCTAGATTATTTCTAGAGTCGTTGCGCATGAACAGCGCTGCTAGAAAGAGCTACTTTCTTTTAATTCTAGATTATTTCTAGAGTCGTTGCGCATGAATAGCGCTGCTAGAAAGAGCTATCTTATTTTCATTCTAGATTATTTCTAGAGTCGTTACGTATGAACAGCGCTGCTAGAAAGAGCTACTTTCTTTTAATTCTAGATTATTTCTAGAGTCATTACGTATGAACAGTGCTGCTAGAAAGAGCTACTTTATTTTCATTCTAGATTATTTCTAGAGTTGTTACGTATGAATAGCGCTGCTAGCAAGAACTACTTTCTTTTCATTCTAGATTATTTCTAGAGTTGTACGTATGAACAGCGCTGCTAGAAAGAGCTACTTTCTTATAATTCTAGATTATTTCTAGAGTAGTTGCGCATGAACAGCGCTGCTAGAAAGAGCTACTTTCCTTTGCATTTCTTTTAATTCTAGATTATTTCTAGAGTCGTTGCGCATGAATAGCGCTGCTAGAAAGAGCTACTTTCTTTTAATACTAGATTATTTCTAGAGTCGTTGCACATGAACAGCACTGCCAGAAAGAGCTAATTTCTTTTAATTCTAGATTATTTCTAGAATCGTTACGCATGAACAGCGCTGCTAGAAAGAACTACTTTCTTTTAATTCTAGATTATTTCTAGACTCGTTACGTATGAACAGTACTGCTAGAAAGAGCTACTTTCTTTTCATTCTAGATTATTTCTATGGTTGTTACGTATGAACAGCGCTGCTAGAAAGAGCTACTTTCTTTTCATTCTAGATTATTTCTAGAGTCGTTGCGCATGAACAGCGCTGCCAGAAAGATCTTATAAAGGTCACTTCTCCCTTCCTATTTATATTTTTATTACTCCTACAGCCATTACTGAAAAACGTTGCCAGAACTAATACGCTTCCATCGTACGACATTTTATCGAACACCAGCTGAACTGCTCCAAGTCTTCTCGCCGACCTGTTCAAAGGAAGAGCCTCTAGACAATGATACCCGCTCGTAGCCCTATTCAAGACACAGTTTATTCCCTATTAAATCATCCGATAAATATCGAAGGAGAAGATACCCATCATACGGGCACTAAGAACCCGAGAAGTTTATGGTGATAGTAAACAGTTGTTGTTATGGGTTCCGGGTTATAGAAAAAAATACATACGATAACTCTACTTTGAAATGAGGCTTTCACAACAGGCTACTAAGGGTCTCCAGGGGCCAAGCGGAATAAAACAAAATCATAAGAAAAAACGCTTTGGACAGTGCGAAGTGGTTGTGAACAGAAAGGCGAGTTGAATGCAATTGCAGCAAATGGCTTTTATTCAATAGATAACGAGTATATATACAGACAGTTCCGAGTAAGAATGTCAAAAAAATTCAAACAGACTAATACATGCGAAGGCAAGCTTAAACGGGTTTTGTTCACAGTGCGGGGAAGAGCAAGAGATAAAAAAAAACAATAACGTTACAGTGTAACAAGGGTGTATGAAACACGTTCGGTACACCTCGCATCTCAGCGATTTTTGAACGCTTGGTAAAGATGTTTTGGTGTCAGTGTATATCCAAGTACCCTTTTTAATATCAAAATAAGATTGTTTTTACATGATACTGAAGCAATAAAAAAAGCACTGAGCTCTGGTGACCTTTAGTATTAATAATAATAATAATAATAATAATAATAATAATAATAATAATAATAATAATAATAATAAATTGTGAATGTCTCAAACAACACTGCACAAAATTAATTTGGTGAGGACCAAAATATATACAATGGTACCTTAATCTAATGACGTTATTCAGTTCTTTTGAGTATTGTAACATTAATTAACATTTCAATTTTGCGTAGCATTCAAATATGATTCGGTTTATAATGCAACTGTTCGAAAAAAAATATTTCTACTATCATCATTATCAAAATTGCTTGGGTGTAACTTAAATCTGTTCTTTTGTCGGATGACATTCCTGAACTGTTCCAACTGTAACTGCCTTGTAGATTTAT
>NC_090760.1:14401596-14412261 GCF_036898095.1 Palaemon carinicauda
GAACTGTGTGCCAGAGTGTACCCACAAGCAAGAGAACTCTAACCCAAGACAGTGGAAGACCATAGTACAGAGGCTATGGCACTACCCAAAACTAGAGAACAATGGTTTGATTTTGGAGTGTCCATCTGGAAAAGCTGCTGACCATAGCTAAATGATAGCAATGTAAAACTACGTCATAGCAACAAATCGCTTAACGTTTCCACCACTTAGTTATTATTTCTTAAAAAAACAGTCTCCACTTTGAAGGGGAACATTTCATACTGGAGATAAACAAATTGACAAAACACTTCTTGCTATATTCTAATCTATCCAATCTATGAAAAGTGTATAGCCAGCTTTTAAACTAGGAAGATATACTGTATATACAGTATATAAATGCCCATGCCAAACCTGATAAAATTATGGAAGTTTTGGGCATAGGGTTCTCACCCTAGGTTCAACAGTCAAAGAAGGAAGGCACCACCGCCTAAAGCGATGGTCCGTTGGCTGTGGTGGGTTGCCACCAGCAGGTAAAGTAATGGTCAGTTGGCTGTGATGGGTCACCACCAACGGCTAAAGAGATGGTCAGTTAGCTGCGGTAGGTCACCACCAGCGGCTACAGCGATGGTCAGTTGGCTGTGGTGGGTCGCCACCGGCAGCTAACGTGATGGTCAGTTGGCCGTGGAGGGTCGCCACCAGCGGTTAAAGCGATGGTTAGTCGACTGTGATGGGTCCCCACCAGCGGCTAAAGCCATGGTCAGTTGGCTGCGGTAGGCCACCACCAGCGGCTAAAACGATGGTCAGTTGGCTGTGGTGGGTCACCACCTGCGGCTAAAGCCATGGTCAGTTGGCTGTGGTGGGTCGCTACCAGCAGCTAAATCGATGGTCAGTTGGCTGTGGTGGGCCGCTACCGGCGGCTAAAGTGTTGGTCAGTTGGCCGTGGAGGGTCACCACCAGCGGTTAAAGCGATGGTCAGTTGACAGTGATGGGTCGTAACCACAAAGCAGATGTGCATGGTGCTAGTTACTACATTACAAAATAATGGATGAGAGCCCAAGGGCAAACATTCACTGCAGTCGCCTTCTTGCCCACCGCTATCCCCACATTAAAGGGTGGGTTGCCTGATACGGCCTCTCCAATGGATTCTATCCAAGGTAACCTCTTCCACCAAACCTCTTCCCTCAATATCATCCTTCACCTTATCTCGCCATCTAATTCTCTCCCTCCCTCTCGATCTTCTCCACCTAACAGGTTCCTCCCAAGCCCTCCTCACTCCCTCCCCACCATCCCTCATCAACACGTGCCCACACCATCTCAGTCGTGACAGTCTTGTTCCCTCTGTAATCTTTACTACGCCTGCCATTCTATCACAAAAAGAAAATCGTGTCTGCAAAACTGCCTTTTATAATATACAAAAAAAGAGAAATAATGTCATAATAAGTGAGAGAGTAAGTTTATTTCCCCTTACGCCTCATAATCACCTCTGTAATATTTACTACGACAGCCATTCTATCAAAAATAGAAAATCATACCTGCAAAACTACCTTATATATTATACCAATTAAAAAAGAAATAATCTTATAACAAGTGAGAAAGTAAGTTTATTTCCCCTTATGCCTCATAATCACCTCTGTAATATTTACTACGACAGCCATTTTATAAAAAAAAAAATTCTATCTGCAAAACTCCCTTTTATTCAATACCAAACCAAAAAAAAAGGGGGAAATAATCCCATAACACGTGAATGAGTAAGTTTATTTCAACTTACGCCTCATAATCATCTTTGTAATCTTCACTACGGCAGCCAAAAAAAAAAAAAAAAAATGTATCTGCACAACTGCCTTTTCTTCTATAAGAAAAAAAAAAGATAAATAATCCCATAACAAGTGAGAGAGTAAGTTTAATTCCCTTTACGCCTCATAATGTTGCCGCTGGATAACGAGGCTTTCTTTCTATCCTTTGCATTTTCTTCCATGTATAGATTACGAACCTTCATTAAGGAACACCTGCCCACCTCTCATATAAAGAAGATTCAGGTACCCCTGACCCGACCCGACCCGACCCGACCCGATCCGAACCGTCTGACCGACCGACTACTCTTTTCACAAACGCTCCGCCCACATCATAATTTTCTTTATATCATGTTTCACTTTGACCTGACCGCCCTACCTGATATGCGCCATAAGGCACCGTACTTCTCATTATTTTCCCGGTACAAAAATACGTTACCGTACTTTTATATTATTTTCCCGATACCAAAATACAATGGTACCGTATTTCTCATTATTTTCCCGGTACAAAAATACGTTACCGTACTTTCATATTATTTTCCCGGTACCAAAATACAAGGCTACTGTATTTCTCATTATTTTCACAGTATAAAAATTACACTTACAACTTACTTATTATTTTCCGGTACAAAAATACAATGCTACCGTACTTTCATATTATTTTCCCTATACACAAATACAATGGCACCGTACTTCTCATTATTTTCACAGTATGAAAATACACTTACATCTTACTTATTATTTTCCGGGTACAAAAATATACAATACCACCGTACTTATTATTTTCCCGGGACAAAAACACAATGCCACTGTACTTATTATTTTCACAGTACAAATATACATTGCCACCGTACTTCTCATTATTTTCCCAGTACAAAAATATACAATACCACCGTACTTATTATTTTCACAGTACAAAAATATACAATACCACCGTACTTCTTATTATTTTCACAGTACAAAAATACATTGCCGCCGTACTTCTCATATTTTCACAGTACAAAAATACAATGCCACTGCACTTCTCATTATTTTCCCGGTACAAAAAACAATGACACCATACTTCTCATTATTTTCCCGGTACAAAAAACAATGATACCACACTTCTCATTATTTACCCGGTACACACACACACACACACACACACACACACAAAAACATACAGTACTCATTACTATTCCGGTACAAAAAAAAATCGATGAAACCGTACAATGCCACTGTACTTTTGTTTCCCGGTACAAAACACCAATGTCAGTCATCACATTCAAGCATCTAACTTCCCATTCCAAAGGGAAACGCTTTTGGAAGCATATGTCTCTGAACTAGCACAAAAAAAAAAAAACGCATCTAACTTATTACAAAAATCACTGCTTCTAAAAGCATGTGCATTCGATGCGCACAAGTGCCCGGCATTTCTCCTTTTCAACATTCTAGTTAATTTCTCTAAACTGGCAACGTCAACGCAATTGCAAAACAAGCTTGTCATTGCCATTATTTTCACTATTTTCTTTTCCTCTACTTCTCTTAATGCTAAATCATACGAAAACGAATCTCATACCAATCCAATTTTATAACCAATTTTCGATATTATAATGATAATCTTAATAATTTCAATAATAATATTTTTATCAATGAATTCGACAATTAAGACGACGACGAAAACATTTTAATAATCTTAATAATAATAATATATTTCGACGACGACGAAAACATTTTAATAATCTTAATAATAATAATAAATTTCGACGACGACGAAAACATTTTAATAATCTTAATAATAATAATAAATTTCGATGACGACGAAAACATTTTAATATTCTTAATAATAATAAATTCGACGACGACGAAAACATTTTAATAATCTTAATAATAATAATAAATTTCGACGACGACGAAAACATTTTAATAATCTTAATAATAATAATAATAAATTTCGATGACGACGAAAACATTTTAATATTCTTAATAATAATAAATTCGACGACGACGAAAACATTTTAATAATCTTAATAATAATAATACCATTGTTAATAATTTCAACAATAATAATTTTAATTCTAAATTCCTCGCCGGCATTTTCAAAGCGAAAATCTTCAAAGACTGATCGCAAATCATCATACCCAAAGGGAAAAAAACAAAGTCAGTCTCCCTTTAAATCTAGATAAATACCAAAGAAGAAGATACGATCATTTACGGCCCAGTAAGAGACAGCTGACCAAGAGGAAAGAAGAACAGGAGGACATTGAAGAAAGGTCTGCTGCTTAGATAATAACAATCCGTTTCGGTTCTCTTCTTTTTGAAGACATTCATGGATCGCATATGCCACGATGCCTTCATTTACTAGAGAGAGAGAGAGAGAGAGAGAGAGAGAGAGAGAGAGAGAGAGAATCAGGGGAAGTAATAAAATAAAAGATTATAGTGTGTTTGTGTGGGCAGAGGAACATAGCAAGTAGTAGAGAGAGAGAGAGAGAGAGAGAGAGAGAGAGAGAGAGAATCAGGGGAAGTAATAAAATAAAAGATTACAGTGTGTTTATGTGTGATAGTGGGCAGAGGAATAATGGCAAGCAGTAGATAAAAAAGAAAGATGAGAGAGAGAGAGAGAGAGAGAGAGAGAGAGAGAGATTATAGTGTTTGTGTGTGAGAGTGGGCAGAGGAAGAGAGAGAGAGAGAGAGAGAGAGAGAGAGAGAGAGAATATAATCAAACAAAAAAGGCAGAAAAAAAGAGATATGTGTGAGAGTGCGCAAAAGAATCAAGGAAAGTAGTAAGAGAGAGAGAGAGAGAGAGAGAGAGAGAGAGAGAGAATATAATCAAACAAAAAAGGCAGAAAAAAAGAGATATGTGTGAGAGTGCGCAAAAGAATCAAGGAAAGTAGTAGAGAGAGAGAGAGAGAGAGAGAGAGAGAGAGAGAGAGAGAGATAATAGAATCAGGGAAAATAGCAGAAAAACGAAAGATGTGTGAGTAGAGAGAGAGAGAGAGAGAGAGAGAGAGAGAGAGAGAGAGAGAGAGATAAAAAAAGTTTACTCAATCAAGTGTTTCGACAGCGTGCCTAAACGCACGTTTATACCGACGACATACTTGCCAAGCGTTCGTATACGAGGCATCACAACAGCACCAGCCCTCTACCAGCCACCCCCCCCCCCCCCCACAGCCAGTGACTGCTTCAGAGCCATTCGCTGTTTTTACAGCTAGCAATGCCCGAGGTTACACACCGGCAATTTGGCATAGGTCGCATTAAATTCGCTTTGCAGTTGCTGCTGCCGACGCTGAAACGGGCCAAAAGGGCTGGCTCGCATGCTCGGGATGTCCTGCAAAATTGGAGGAATCTCTCCTTTGCGCTTCTCCTTTGTTCACGGAGGAGCGGCGTATTTTCTCTCTTTGACTGTTTCGCCTCTTAAACGTCAGGTGAATTTGTAATAAAAGGGTTTTTTTTTTCTTTTCTTTTTTTTTTGCAACTGGTCTTTCTCCGTTTTACAGGACCTGGACTGTTTTCCTGACATTGACGAGATGTCGGTGATGCTACGCCTGGCTTGGATACCACATCTATTGACTGTTTCTATAAGAGATATTGGCTAGAGGTTGGGAGTCATAATACTGTGATTATACATATATATATATATATATATATACATATATATATATATATATATATATGTGTGTGTGTGTGTGTGTGTGTATATATGTATATATAATCACAGCACTATGACTCCCAACCTCTAGCCAAAACCTCTTATATATGAGACGAGAGAGAGAGAGAGAGAGAGAGAGAGAGAGAGAGAGAGAGAAACGAATTGAAATCAAGACGTAAGAAGGAACCCAATAACATTGTTGTAACGCAGAGCAAAAATACATCTAAAAACCAACAGTGAATTAATGGATACCAAAAGGGAATTAAAATGTTCGTAATAAAGGCTTGAAAAACAAAAAGATTACACCTACAACTTAAAAATAAAAAAATAAATCTCTTTGATTTTGAATTAAAAAAAAAACAAAAATGTAATTAAAATTGCTCTGAAAATATAAAAAACGATAACCATCGTAAACAAAGACTTGAAAAACAAAAAATTTCACCTACAACTTAAAAATTGAAAAATAAATCTCTTTGATTTTGAATGAAAAAAAAACAACAACAATGCAATTAAAATTGCTCTGAAAATATAAAAAACGATAAAGGCAAAGAAACGGTTCCCATCAACACTAACTTCCTTCTTACAAATTTCAAGAGAGAGAATCCGAAACAGAGGAGAATGTGCAGCAATGCTTAGGAGAAAATTCAGGCTTTAAAACACCTGGCTGCTGTCAATTAATCAGGTAATTACCAGCGGCATAAAAGTCGAATTTATTCGGTATTTTGGTTTAAGTTTTAACATTTGAGTGAAGTTTTGGGAACGTGTTTTGGGGAACATGTCTGGGGAACGCGTCTTGGGAACATGTCTGTTTAACGTCCAACATGCCTCGTAACTCGGAGTGGAGTGTCTTGGGAACGTGTTTTTGGGAACGCGTCTTGGGAACATAGCTGGGGAACATGTCTGTTTAACGTCCAACATGCCTCGTAACTCGGAGTGGACTGTCTGGGGAACGTGTATTTGGGAACATGTCTGGGGAACGCGTCTTGGGAACATGTCTGGGGAACGCGTCTTGAGAACATGTCTGTTTAACGTCGAACATGCCTCGTAACTCGGAGTGGAGTGTCTGGGGAACGTGTTTTGGGAACAATGTCCGGGGAACGCGTCTTGGGAACATGTCTGGGGAACGCGTCTTGAGAACATGTCTGTTTAACGTCGAACATGCCTCGTAACTCGGAGTGGAGTGTCTGGGGAACGTGTTTTGGGAACAATGTCCGGGGAACGCGTCTTGGGAACATGTCTGTCTAACGTCCAACATACCTCGTAACTCGGATTCTATTCAAACGTTTTACAGAATAATTTCACGAAATCCCTTGAATGATTTCATCCCAGTCAGGTGAGGAATACCTCGAAGAGGCCATTCAGGATGCCGGAGAACTTCAAATCATTCATTCATTCATTGGACGAGGACATCTTGTTTTCATAGTAAACGAGTGTTATGACACAGATTCGCCTCTTTTCTTTCCTCTTTCTCTCTCCTTCTCTCTCCACCATAGCGGCGACCCGCTGCAGTCGACTTACAACTAGATACAGTTGGAGACATGAATCCATGGCACGCCTCTCTCCTAACAAGTGCACTCTGTCATACCCTTACTTCACGGTGAATAACCAAACAGATAGTGTGGGGAAAGATGGCAGAGGTGGTGGCCAGGCTAAACATAAGAACTCGCCGAGCAGTGTGGGTGTGGGTGCGTGAACTTCTTCAGGTGCTAGGTATGCCATAGATTCCTTCGTTCAACTGTACATAATTTATTGAGAGAGAGAGAGAGAGAGAGAGAGAGAGAGAGAGAGAGAGAGAGAGAGAGAGAGTCAACCTAAAAAGTAATTGGACACAAGAAATATGTACTATTACAAACAATATTGGGAAAGAAATCTTTTAAACCGAACAAGTTGAAATTATCGTAGACCACAACTTGAACAATTATAGACGATGCTAAAATAACAAAGTAAAATTCTTTTAATTAAAATAAAAAACCGCATTGTTGTAAAAACTGCTCTGAAAACGAGCAACTAATCTATAAAAAAATATTAGAAAATAAAGTGAAACAAATTGAATGAGAAAAAAATTCCCAAATAATATAATAGAAACATCTTGAAAGAGCCTCCACATCAACAGACACTTACAAGAGAATGAACAGCCATCCTTAGGGTGGAAATTTCAGGGCTGTGATGTACCTGGTTGCTATAAATTAATCAGGAAATAACCTACGGCATCAACGTCCCATCTGGTTGTATTTTGGTCTAACATTTGTCTGGGGAACATGTTTGATTCACGTCAAAAAAATGTCTCGTTTTATAGTGGACTGATTCTATTTGTTTTGCAGAGATTGATTCTACTCGTTTTGTAGTGACGGAATCTACACATTTTGCAGTGATTGATTCTACTCGTTTTGTAGTGATTGGTTCTGCACGTTTTGAAGTGACTTATTCTACTAGTTTTGCAGAGATTGATTCTACTCGTTTTGTAGTGACTGATTCTATTCTACTTGTTTTGTAGTAACTGATTCTACACATTTTGCAGAGATTGATTCTACTCGTTTTGTAGTGACTGATTCTAATACGTTTTGTAGTGACTGATTCTATTCCACCCGTTTTGTAGTGACTAATTCTATTCTACCCGTTTTGTAAGTGACTAATTCTACTCATCTTGTATTGACTGATTTCTACACGTTATGCAGTGACTGATCCTACACGTTTTGTAGTGACTCATTCTACTCGTTTTGTAGTGACTGATTCTGCACGTTTTGTAGTGACTGGTTCTACATGTTTTGTAGTAACTAATTCTACTCATCTTGTAGTGACTGATTCTACACGTTTTGTAGTGACTGGTTCTACATGTTTTGTGTAGTAACTAATTCTACTCATCTTGTAGTGACTGATTCTACACGTTTTGTAGTGACTGATTCTACGCGTTTTGTAGTGACTGATTCTACTCATCGGTGTAGTGACTGATTCTACTCGTTTTGCAGTAACATATTCTATTCAAAAGCACCTGTTTCTGGTCCACTGGTAGGACAAAGGCTTCAGACATGTCAATTTTATGTCTGGGGGTTTGGTCAATTTTTATCACCACGCTGGACACTGCGGACTGATGATGCTGAGGGATTTTCGGGCTGATCGCTCACAGCAAACCAACCCTATTATGGGTGGCCCTGACTAGTACAGCTTTGCTGATGATGGCGATATGCAAACTCTTTCGTCCAGTTAAGGTATCTCCATTCAGAAAGGGATATATATATAATATATATATATATGAGAGAGAGAGAGAGAGTAGAGAGAGAGAGAGAGAGAGAGAGAGGGGGGGGGGGGTTCTTGCTATTAGGTCTATTCTAAAAACGTCTATAAGTTTAAAAAGAATAAAAATCCGTAAGCATAGATATCGCTCAGTCTCAATTTCCCTACTAAACTTCAATGGAATTTTACCTTAACTAACCCCAAACGAAATAACATCATTAGTTAGTATATCCTTAGTTATACAACAGGCATGATAATCAGCAACAAGAACGACACTATAAAAAAAAAAAAAAAAAAAAAAAAAAAAAAAAAAAAAAAACCTTGTTCCCTCTAGTTGGAAGGTGGAAGGTTTCCTATCTTACCTCACCAAAACTTTTCATCCACCTCAAACTCCTCACAAAAAAAAAAAAAAAAAAAAAAAAAAAACAGCTTTCACATTATCATCACAATCAACATTACCACAATCCTCGTCTTTCTCCCATCGCCCTTACTTCATCTCCGCCGACGGGAAAATAATCGGTGTCATGTCATTCATATACTCGGTGCAACTTTTAATTACATCATAACATAAACACCATTTCTGTTTGTGTTTTTAACTCTTTTCCTCCCCCTCCCTCCAACCCCCCAGTCGCTTCTCGACTTCAGCAGGACGAGTCCTTTTGATTAGGATGCAGGATGTAGGATAATGTAGGTTTTCGGCTAATTCTGGGTCTTACATTAACCCAAGTAAATAAAAAAGAGGAAAAGTTTCACTCGCCCTGAGAAACCCCTCCCCCCCTCATCGAGTTCTCAAGTCCTTTGTATACAATGTATGCCTTAATAATAATAATAATAATAATAATAATAATTACAATAATAATAATAATAATAATCTCTTCTTGGGCGCTACTAATCATTTTTCTCTCCTTGTATTTTTATTCCTTTACTGACACAAGAAAGATTTCCATTATAGCAAAGAGTTGAATTAAAATTAACATTTATCGAAATGCGGGCTTAAAATCACGTAGGAAAAAAGAAAAACACAAACATATATCTCATAAAATAAATGCTAAATTTCCTCTCTGTCTGTCTATGGGATAGAGCATTCTTAAAGACTTCGAAATTCGATGCAAATATTCACTGGATGACTTCCATCGTATGATGAACTTTTGAAGAATTGATGGTTCTGTGCCAAAGCAAAATCAAGTTTTCACTAATTAAAAAAAAAAAGAAAAAAGAAAGAAAAAAAAAGAATAATGGACCATCAATTGAGGGTTGCTTTAACAGCCAAGTTTACGACGAGAGAGAGAGAGAGAGAGAGAGAGAGAGAGAGAGAGAGAGAGAGAGAGCAAGCACAACATTATCTTTAAAAAAATAATTTCCCTATTAATGGGGGCATTGAAGTGGTTTAAAAAACAAGGTCCTAAATTTGAAAAAAATGGAAAACTATGAAATTACAAATCTCGAAGTTCTTAAAAAACTATTTGGATTCCGCAGGAATAGCAAGAACAAAACGATTAAAACTTTTAGAAGTTGAAACGAAAACTAAAAAAAAAAAAGTAAAATAAAAGAAAAAGTTCCCGAGACTTACCGGAAAAATAAATTAGACCAGAGAGGAAAATGGGTGTTAAAATTTTTCCAGTATCTGATAAAATGAAATTTTCAGATCGTATACCTTTCAAAATTCGAGTATTTCCTCAATAAACGAAGCATTGTCGTTTTTACAAGAGAAAGTTCGCAGGATCCTTCGTTCTATATCCTTCGTCGAGAAATGGAAGGGAATTTGAGCCAGGAATACAGGAACGACGGGAGAATGGACAGAGGGAGAGAGAGAGGGATAAATGGGGGAATATGTATCACCAGAATGCTCATGATGGTGGTGACCTAAGAGGTAAGGAGAATCTATCCCTCAGTGCCAACCCTGGAGCACCCCCACTGGAACCCTCACCTGGAGAGAGGGGGCTGCGGCTGCCCAGGTCACCCAAGAGGACCCCTTGGACCCATGGAGGGTCTTCACTATCCCCTCTAAAAGTATCATCCCTCCAAGCATCTTCCAAG